>NW_007578475.1:121661-141116 GCF_000690725.1 Stegastes partitus
ACTGAAATACACATTTAAGGGAATGATTGGTATAATAGCATGATTTCCTCATTTTGACTATAAGTTTCAGATAAATAATAGACATTTCTTTTTGCTCATGCTGGCTCACGCAGCTCAGGCGGGGCTCCGCCCACAGCGCCCCTATATACCGGCCGCCACTGTATATATATATACATATATATATATGACATATTGCACCATCAGTACTTCATTTAATTCTGATTTAGTTTTAATGGTTGAAGGTTCTGCTGGACCCATGTCTGACTCCTCGGAGCAGCCCAGTGGCTCACATCTGGGTATGAGAGGTGAACTCAGTCACAAACTCCTCGTTCCTGTTCAAAACAGTGAAACATGGAGAGCTGAGTGCGAGTTAAAGCCCTTCATGATGCTGGATGTTCTGTGTGTATGTCCAGGCCCAGATTGGATTCCGGCCCGATTCCGGATCAGGACAGCCAAGATCAGAACCAGATCAGATTCTAATCTGGGCTTTGACATATATATATGTATATATATATATACATATATATATATGAAAATATTAACAAGGTAAAAACTAGCTAAGAGGTTTGACTGATGCTCTTTTTTATTTTATTTTATTTACCAGGTAAGTTAACTGAGAGCTGCTTCTCATTTCCAGTAACCACCTGGTCCAGAGCCGGCGTACCAACCAGATGAGCAGCACCAGCAGACTACATGTAGAGCAAACACATTACGCAGAGACTAGAGGCCGAAAACAGCTGCAGTGGTCCTGAAGAGCTGCTCTAACGGAGTTTTAAACGACCAGAGCGGGACGTATGAGCTGAGTTTAGGGATTGTTGCAGAGAGTTCTGGTCATAAAACTGGAAAGAAGACCGACTGAGAGCGGTACGGACTTTGGGAATGTGGAGGGTAATGAGACTGTTAGAACGAAGAGTACAGGTGGAGCTATGAATGGTGGGTAATGGAGGAGAGGGCCAGTTCACCAGTTCACCAGTTCACCAGTTCACCAGACTGCCGCGGTGGGTGCTGGAAGGAGCTCCGGTAGCAGAGCGGATGGGAGACAGTGTTTATGGAGGAGGGTTGTTGGAGCGGATCTGGGTAATACATCACCCTAACCAGTGCTGTGCAGGCCTACAGGGAGGCCAAGTGTTTGTTTCCTTCCTGCTGGACCCTGTGTGCTGGTCTCATTAGCTCAGGTCGGTCCTGTTGCTCTGCAGCAGGTGAAACCAGACGCCGCTGAGCAGACTCCTCTCTCAGCTCAGACTGCATCAGTCAGAGTGTTGAAAGAGTTCCACATCATACTGAAAACAACCACAAACACATGGCAGAGGCAGTTCTTTGTAAGTTATGCAAATTAAATGATGTGCTGCAGTCCATAGATCCCTGATTGGACCATCTGACCTCTGAGGGCACCAGGACAGGGATCCGTTTATGAACTACTTTTTGGAGGCTTGACGCTTGTTCATCAGCTCTTAGCTGAGGCGTCCACAGCCTGGTTAGCTCACGAGGCTTCTTCCAGGTTATTTTGACGTTCTGCTGGTGTTCACAGGAGAACATTTCTGTGACTGTAAACAGACAGCAGCAGTGTAACTTAGTGGAAGGCGGGTTAGAGAACTCAGTGCATGAGTCCAAAGTCACATTTACCAGTAAGTCCAGTGTGAATGAATGAATGAATGAATGAATGATGCTAGTTGAATACAGAGCAGCTAATGTGAGTGCCTGAACATTTACGGGCGTCTGTGTGTCGCTGCTGAGCTTCACAGAAGGAGAGCTGCTCTGGGCTTTCTCTGGTTATTTGTCTCTCTGTGGAAGTGGATCTAACTGGCTGCTGGCCCTTCGCCTCTGTTTGCTCAGGCCAGCCTCTGATAACTGGCTGTGCACAGTTGGAGCGCGCCCAAAAAACTGAGACTTAAAAAAGAAAAAGGAAAGAGGGAAGAAAAGCTGCCAAGAAGAAAGAAAAATTCAGCTGCACAGTCAACGAGGTTTCCCACGAGGCTAATGGAAAAACCACGGTGCCATTTGGCCCTTGTGTTCCTCAGGGATTCCTACGCTCTCAGTCACGGCTTGTTTCCATTCCTTGGTGGTGAGTGTCACCCTCATGGAGACTCCACAGCGCCTCCCTGATTGGCTCACACTGCTGTCTGTCACACCATCAGGCCTAATCAACGCTGCCTGAAGCTGAAGGAGGCTGCAGATCTTTGTGTTCTCTGTGTGCCGCCTGCGTTTCTTCTGAGCGGAGGTTGGACGCCTGGTACCTCCAGCTCCTCCCCCCCACACCGAGGCCTTCACATGCAGCCTCCCCCACAGGAAGTGCAGCGTTCCCACATTCAGGAATAATAGGGGGAGCAGGCAGCGAGCACATTCCCGCTGCCAGAGCCGGCCACGCAGGGACAGAGAGGCACTGCAGGAATGCTGCCTTCCTTTTGTGTTCCTCACCTCTTTCAGCTCAGTGCTGACCAATGTGGTGAAAGCCGACCCGCTGGTGAAGCCAGGAGCCTGCAGCATTTATATGAGGCTCTGGTTAAATTGAGTTAGTCTGAGATGCATGTGCAGCCATAACTGTTTCTGGCTGATTGCTCTTAAAGGGATGGACTGGTTTTCAGCCAACATCATGATCATCCTGCATGCATATGAAGGGAGCTCAGTGTAAGTCAGCTGAATCACCGCATGCGAGTGGGATAAGTAGACAGTATTATGACTTTATTTTTGGAGCTATTGTTTTCCTTCCTGCTTCATGTAGACAGAAAAGAGGAACCGGTCTCTAAAAAGTCGACTTTGTTCCCACACAGGTTTGTCACTACATGAACGTCTACATGCAGACCAGACTGATTAGTTCTGAGGCTGCTCCTCCTGAAAGAACCTCTGTGTGAGTTCCTCTGCTGCTGATACAACAGCCGAGCTGATAACACGACCGCTTATCAACGGCATGCAAATGTAAAATCAACCACAACAACCTGAACTCCTCCTTTAGCGGAGACAAGCATGACAACACACCAGGGCTCCAGCCGTATGGATTCAGTTCAGTTTTATTTATATAACATACGTCACCTCACAGCGCTTCATGAGGGAAGGTGAAGACCTCAAGAAGTTTAACCCAACAACCCAGAGCTGCCTTTGGATTCCCTCTGAGCGGTGAATGCATACAGGACGGATGGAGGTCCCACAACTGAATACATCACTTAAACTGAGTATATGTAAGGATACGTCTGTCTGAGGAAGAGTGAGACTGATGACGTCTTCCTGTCTGTATGTATGAAGCACAGGATGTCTGTCAGTATGTACAAGTGGCGCTATAAATATTATGTATATTATATATATTATGTATATGTCTGTATGTCTGTCTGCAGAAGTGCATCTTATCAGGATATTAGTAATGAAGGACACCAACAACCAGTATTTGCACATACAACACATGTGCAGTACAAATGAAAATCTAGCACAGATCCATCTGCTCTGGTTGCTGTGATATGAGACCAGTCTGATGGGGGATGAGACCAGTCTGATGGGGGATCTGATGGGGGATGAGACCACAGACTACAGACAGAGAGCGGCGGCTGCATGACAGTCAGGCTGATGCATTTAAAGTTATTTTGTCACAAAAGAAAGATACAGAAAATCTGGAAAATGCCAAATATTGGAATAGATAACGGGTCAGATGCCTGCGACACACACAGACACTTACTGAGCGTCCTTCAGCTGTCAGACAATATAAAAGTGCATTTATAACAATAATCACACTGTGGTGTGTTGCTGTACACATGATGCTTATGAACCAACTCCTAACAGCTGCTCCACTCAGTTCTATGGAACTCATTTATCCCTCAGTACAAACTCTGAACATATACTCTACACTCTATGTTCTACTCCTGTCCATCTGATGATTTGTGTTTGTTTTGCAGATGAAAGCAGTGGAAATGGTCTGAAAGAAGCTCCGCTGCCTGGACATACAGAAGTAAGTCCTGATGTATCCGTGGGCCTTTCTGGACATTCAGAAACTGTTCAGGACGAAGTGTGACGTGTTGGGAAAGAAGCTCATGTCTGACTTAATGCAGACGTTTCATATGAAGCTGCAGCGAGCAGCTTGATTGGTTAGTTTAGCAGGAAGGGAGCACCTTGTCCAGAGGTGAGGAAGTCTGCTCACCAGCAGCAGGTACCAGGTTCTGTCTCACTAGTTTAATGCGCGCTAAACCGTATATACAGCAACGGGGATGTCAGTGACTTCCTCCCTCTGAAGCTGACGGGATGCCGACTGTAGTTTCATATTTATTTGATCAAACGCTCTGCAAAAAGGTCAAAAAGTCTGTTTCTCAGAACATTGTTCTCCGTGTTCAATTGTTAAAGTTCTTTTTTTAGATCTGAGCCTGATGCTGCTTCCACAGCTTTCCTTTGTTTGTTTCCATGTTTACTGGACGTTTGTGTGATTTACAGACGTAGATAAGCGACCTTTAGTCGACTCGCCGCTCCGACTGCTGAGTCACGAGACTTTTCTGTCTCAAAGAGCTCATTTCTCTGAGAGCAAGGCACAAACAGGAGTCTGTTGTCAGTCTGTTTGGTCCTCAGCGGCGTATCGAGGCCGTGCAGCAGATGGCTGACTCATCCTGATTGATAACACTGATTATATTGTGTCTGTCGAGTGTGTCTCGAGGTTTTAGTGCATGAATGGACCACTTTGTCATTAGTGCTAAATTACCAAACACTGCTGTTTTTTTACATTTCTGTCATTAGGCCAGATTAAGTAAGGAGCAGCGTTGCCGCCCCTGTTACAGGAAGGTCTGCTGGTGGATGTGAGGCTCTGATAAACAGGCTGGGTGGAGCTCAGTAAACTGCTCAACACGCTGCTCCGAGTCGAGCCGGGTCGTCACAGTAGAGCCTTAAAGTACGTGTTTGTCCAGAAGAACCGTGTAAATAAGACAAACAGATATCTCCAATCAAAAATAACAGTTCTGGAAAGAGCTGCCAACCAACACCCGTGACTCCTGCGAGTGGATCTTTCTAAATGTCCTGTTAAAGTGAACCGTGTATTGAAATGAATATTTAAACTAGACACAATATTCTTTACATTAACTGCTTACATAAAACAAATATGCTGCAATGTCGAGCTGTACAGCAGATATAAAGGCCAGAAGTAGGAGATGTAACAGTGTGATTAAAGTATATTAACTTCTAGCGTGGTTCAAGTTATGAGATATAATAATATAGTGATTAACAATATGGTAGCGTCACGTTTAAAGACACTGATGTACTTGTACATCATACACTGTACGACACTTGGTCTTCAGGCGAGGTGCTGTTTCTGACAGACAAAAATAATAGTTATAGTCTCAGAGCAGCTTGATGCCGTAAACAAGTTTGTGGCATCAACACAAAACCTTTTGACACAAGGGGAAGGAACTTGTGGAATAAACTTGTTGAAGTTAGGACTGACTGAAATCTAGGAGCTGATCTGTCCGTGTGGAGCACGTTTCTCCTCCGCCGTCGGGTATTTTTGTGTAATGACAGGCTGTGATTGTACAGTCTCCAGATTCTCCTGTTTCATGTGGTTTTCTGCAGTCATCATGGTCGCCGTCTAAACGCTGCTACGACAAAAACAGTCACTTGAAATACTTTGCTGCTCCGACAAGTTAGCGCCGAGTTAACCCTCTGAAGCCCCGAAACCTGCCCCCGCTTTGATAGGCGCTGTGTTGTCTTTAAATCAGAAAATTTGACTATTTATCAGCCAAAAACTATAAAAACAGAAAGAACCGTCAGATTTAAAATGTTCTGGTGGTTCTGAACTTTTCATCTTTGACGTATCAGAAAAAATCAACCGAATCTAAAAATCAGGATTTATCATCAAAATCTCCTTATTCTCACTCTGCCAGAAACACAAAGTCTGTTCTAACCAGACTCTTCAGAAAACAATGAATCTGCACTCTGTGATGCAGCCCTGAAGCCCAGACTGACCCGGTTCTAGCCAACAGCCATGTGATGAACAATCAGTTTTCAGCTGAACTCTGCAAAACTGCACTTTGTGTTTAAACAGATCGGAGACGAGGACGGAGACGAGTCAACATGTAAGAAGCTGGTAGAAACACATTTGTTTCCAGGAGCTGGTCAAATCTGACAAATGCTGCACATGTTGATTCAGGGCTTTTTCAGTGTTTGTAAAGTAAAGCCAGAACTGTCACTGTTTTTATGATTCATGTCGTTGTACCTAAACATCCTCTGTACGCTGCAGAGGATGTTTCTGAGCTCCTTCTGCTGCTGGCTGTGGTTGTGCTGCTCCCATAGAGGAGCAGGACTTTATACTGCAGTGCAACATTACCCCTCAGTCAGTAGAAAGGTGACCGGAGCATAAAACCCTGAGAATCCTTTTGAGGTTCAGAAGGTTACTGGAATCAATCGTCCACCATAAACAACATGTACAGCTCTTCTGTGCTTCTCTATACATCCGACACTTTCTCTCTACTCGTCTGAGTTCCTGTCATCAATGTTCTGTCAGCCTGATTTGCTTCTCTGACAGTTTCTGGTGTCAGTCTGCCGTCACTTCCCGCTCTAAACGCACTTTGTGATTGTTTCTCTTCCAGACAGACAAGCTCCATCCCAACAAAGACACCGTGTTCTTCAGGGACGGCGTTCGCAGAGTCGACTTCGTGCTGTCTTACGTCGACGATAAAGATGGAGAGAAGAAGCAGGTACGTGCAGCAGAGAAGCCGTTATTACGTGACTGCTCAGTGTTTTAGAGCCGCCGGCGTCTGACTGTAACGCAGCTGACATTGTTACGCAATTCAACCCCGGAACATGAATGCTGCAAAGAGGAAGCACGAGTCAGCAGATTGTCTGTGGCCGTACGGCCTTCGTGATGTGACACAGTTACTGAAACGAACAGATTTTGTTGTTGTGTGATGACAGTAGGACAAATGAGATCAGCTGTTGGTAGAGCATACATATGTGCCACGTGACCAGATATAGCAGATACATACATGACAGGAGCATAAATCATGTGGTCACTGGTCACATGTGGGACGACTGAAGGAAGAAGCAGTGGCACACGAGTCAGCCATGTTGTTGTCCCATCATAACATGACACTCAGTAGTCGGCAGTAAACTGAGATGTCAGACACGAGTCATCGTCTTGCAGCACGGCGCCCAGCTGCAGAGTCGCTCAGCGTCCAGCGCTCGGTAGCAGAACGTAGCGTGGAGACCGTGGACTCTGGAAACAACATCCACAGCACCAGATGATCTGAATGTGGAGGATAGTCACCACGGAGCCCTGTCATGTAAACAGGGAGTCATTCTGGACACAGACTCATGAAGCAGCTCAGGTGCCTCATAATAATAAAACCATTATACTGTGTAGCGCCCCCTTATGGTGCTGCTCTGACCTGTCAGGGCGTCGGTGTCGGACCTCTCTGGGGTTTGGTAGCAGGGCCTTTGGTCCAGTTTTCACAGTGAAGCAGGACACGATGTCCCACTGGGAGAGGCTGCTGGTGTCGGGAATTGTTTAGGGGGCGTGTGAAGGAACCGGGCTTCCCACCAGAACTCTGCATTGTATTGAAATGATCGATGTCATAGGCTTCATGTTACTCCTAGAACATCTAACATTTACTTAATCAGCAGGTCTCCCTACAGGTCAGCAGGTGTAGAGCTTCTTCTAGTCAAAGGAAAACAGTCAAACAGAGGTTCAGGCAGAAGTCAGTGAGCTGGTGGATGTCCGGCTTGTTTCACTGCAGATCAGGAGACTGGACACGAGTCTGTCAGCGGTCCAACATCCAACACGAAAACCCCTAACACTCCTACTCTAATCTCATTTTTCTGTAGCTTTTTAGGTTCTTGGTAAATTCTGCTGTCCAGTTATTTCTTTACGCTCTGTGTTATCTCGTCTTATGGTCGTCTGTGTCTGCATCGTGTTAAACAGTTCATTCGTTAGATTTCTATGGGTTGAAAATATACTCACGTGTTTTTATGTCATGTTTGTGTTTTTTATTAACCCTGTATAATGACGTCCTCACTCTGTCCAGCGTCACCACTGTAGCACTTCATCAGATATTTTAGAAAACCTTGCAGGTTAGCGTTCATATAAACGTGCCTCCTGATGTCCCTCTAGTATTTGACTGAGTCAGATCGAGGTTTGTACTGCTGGAGATTTCACGGCCTCCTAAACCCATTTTGGAAGTTTTAACGGTACTTTTTGTCAGAACGGCCGCCCACTCTCACACCCCCGCCATGCCCCGGGCCAGATTCCTCAGCTCGCTTTGACTAAATCCATTTAGAAGAGTTTGAGCTGTGACTTTGCAAACAAACAGAAGGAATGGAAGCTCCTCGGACGGCTTCACAGCTGAAACTCTCTCAGATTCATAAGAGAAGGAGAACACAAGCTGAGCCTGTGTGACTCCATTGCTTGTGGTTTGTCTGTTCACAGGAAAGAAGGAGAGAGTTTGAGTCCAACCTTGAGAAAGCAGGACTGGAGCTGGAGACGGAGGACAAATCAGTAAGAGCTTCATCTGCAGAGTACCTGCGCCACCTAGTGGGCAGTCTGCTGAGGCACACCACCATGTACAGAGAAATGTCTTAAAGGGAAGGTTCACCCCCATGGTGCCACCAAGGACCTCCAGGAAGCACACAGACAGCTACAGCAGAGGTTCAAGTATATCTGTTCACCTCTAGTTGTTCTTCTCTCAGGACTCTAAAGACCAGAAGACGTATTTCTTGAAGATCCACGCTCCCTGGGATGTGCTGGCCACCTACGCCGACGTCTTAAAGATCAAGGTTCCCTTCAAGGAGAGCGACATCCCTCACGGCCAGGACGTCCCGCTGGAGTGGCTCTCACACCCATTCCGACTGCCGGGTCACGTCATGCATCCACAGCCCGACTACTTCACCTACCCCTTCGACAAAACCAAGACTGACTTCTTCCTCATCAACGACAAAGACACCTTCTTCCCGCCATCCACCAGAAACAGGATTGTGAGTATTCAGGATGCTTCGGGCTCGTTGAGAGCATCTCTCAGAGGTTTCAGTGTTTTTGAATGAAGACGCGGCTCCACGTTTGTTTTGCTCTGCACTGTTTGACAGTAAAGCAACATTTAAAATATATTTGATGAAGAAACGTAACCCAGATGTTCTGTTACAACCCTCTCTTGTTGTCAGGTGTTCTACATCCTGGCTCGCTGTCCGTACTACAAAGAGGGTCGCAAAGACAGAGGCAAGACGGGCATCAAGCGGTTACTCAGCAACGGCACCTACACAGCAGCCTTCCCACTTCACGATGTGAGACCAGCAAACAGCAGTGTTTAGATCCGGCTGCTCCGCCTTCAGCCACTACTTTTACCTGCACTTTTTACCTTCACCTGATCGATTCAATCATTCTAATCTGCTAGAAACTATTCTGTGTTCTCACCAGATTTCAGAGAGTTTTATTTCTGGAGATACCGACCCTTTAAAATGACTTCTCTGTCTTAGAGCGACCGCTGCAGCCCTGATTAGTGGTAACTGCTGCTCACAACTCATTTTAGACTCATGTTTATGCAGTTAGAGTGACTGGAGCCCACCGAGGACTCACGGCAGTTGGACGGAAACTGTTGTGTCTCCATCCTCAGCAAATCTTATGTCTGTTGGAGTTTTATTTCTGGAGATATCGAACCCCTAAAATGAGAGTTTTTACCTTTAGATGTAGATTCAACGTGCAGGATTCATGAGTTTTAGTAACCCAGTCCCTTCCTGGAGGACACACGATGATAAAATGCTGGATTTTAACACGACAGATCAAATAAGATCAGTTCTGTACAATGTGTGTACGTTGCCATGACTACTGGGACTTCTATCTTTAAAGAAGTGGTTCTGTTGTAGTGAACGGGCCTGCACAGCGCTGAATTCAGAACTCCAAGACTCACTTTAGTTGTTTCTATCATTTCTCTGTGCATGCAGCAGGTCTGGAGCCGTAAACTGTGATTGAACCGTTATAAAAATGTCCACAGTAACAGTTAACAGAATACTTCGACCTCTTCACACATTTTTTTCTCCATAATTTCCAGAGAACTTTTGCCCGACGGCTCACATGACATTTCCTTTTGCTTTCAGTGTCGATACTGGAAAAAGGCCAGAAACGCCGAGTGTGAGAGTGAACGCTACAACCTGTACAAGCACTGGGCCAGGTTCCTGTGCTTCTACAAGGAGCAGCCTCTGAACCTCATCAGGTAAACAAACGTCCCCAGAACCGTCGGATGTGACATTTATCACCCTTTCTGACTTAGAAATCGAGACTCTCTTGGTGTGTTGTGACATTAAGGCGGTTCCTTGTTTGCAGGAAGTACTACGGGGAGAAGATTGGGATCTACTTCGCCTGGCTGGGTTTCTATACAGAGATGCTGTTCTTTGCTGCCGTCATGGGCCTCATATGCTTCACCTACGGAGTGCTCAGTTATGACGACAACATATCAAGGTTCGTACCGGCATCATGGAGCGCTCTACGATCAGAACTATGTGGACACCCAAACACAACTCCTCAACTGTCACGTTGTTATGTACACAGAGCTAAAATACTGCAGCAAAGCTTCACCTCATGGAGCTCAGCTCACACCGCAAGCTGCTGATTTAAAGTGTACGCTCGCTGTAGAGGATCCAGGTGGTGGAGCCTGTTGAACTGTGTGCTATATGTTGTCCACATACTGCGAAATAAAAGAAGCAGACGTCAGAATAACGTGGTACAGGTCATCAGGCATCACAGACTGCAGCTTCCAGCGTCAGCATAAAGCTTCATCAGCAGCTGTAGAAACCAGATTGACTTTAAATCATTGGAACATTGATGAAGGTGTGATTTGGTGCAGGACTGTTGTATTGGGCTGCATTGTTTTAACCAGGTGTGCCTAATAAACTGCGGTACATGAGTGAAGCATGGTGGCGGCAGCATCATGATGTGGGGATGCTTTTTGCTAGCAGTCCCCCGGAAGGCTTGATGACTATTTAATTCCAAAACTAGCTTCCATGTTCTGCTCTAAGAGGCTCCACTGTGCTGGGAAGGCCTTCTACAAGACTTTAATCTGCTCCTTCTGGGTCTGAGGGCACCAGTGAAGTCAGCTACTGAACATGGAGTGATAAGACCACGAGGACTGAGTCCCACCACAGAGGTGTTTGGTGGTTAATATCAGGGCACAGTGCACTGCAGTCTAACCCTCCTGTCCCAGTAAACCTTGATCTATACATGGCTGCATTGCAGAAGCTATGAAAGTGGCACCAAATTAAAAATGTCCATTTAATGCGTTTCTATGAGGCCTCGATGCTCAGAAGTCTTATTTTGACATTCAAGGATGAGCAGAGGGCCTGTTGATCCAGATGTAGACAGTTTTATTCTTTACCTGTGACTGTACACATGTTCATGAGTCTTTCTTCTTCTTCTTCTTCTTTTTTTTAGCAAAGAAATATGCGACGCTGACATCGGGGGCAGTATTCTGATGTGTCCTCTTTGTGATAAAAAGTGCCCTTTCTGGAAGCTCAACTCCACCTGTCTCTCATCCTGGGTAATAATTACACCTGACACGTTCACTGGAAGCCAGTTTAAAGCCAACGGTCACACGTTTTAAAATTTCATTCAAAGTGAGATTTAAATATCACAACAAAACATGTTAGAAAACAGTTCTTTTTATGTTTTGAGAAAACTGACCTTTTTGGGTCACAACACATTTACTTGTACAACAAACCAGCGTCCTGCTGAGTAACCAGTATGTTCCCCTGTCGACGCCCAGCATGCCGCTTCCTCAGCCTCCGCCAGGTACTTATCCTTTTTCATATTTCCTCTTCCAGCAATCCCATCTGTTTGATAACGAGGGGACGGTGTTCTTTGCCATATTTATGGGGATTTGGGGTAAGTGTCAGTCTGTGCTGCTCTTCCTGTGTTTAACTTGTGTCACAGATCCGATGAAACCCGTTCTGTCGGACAGACCTTCACAGTTGAAGCCTTTTCACACCGACCTTCACCCAAACTCTGCTCTGAACCTCAGCAACTAGCCAGCACAATTATGTTGTTATGTACAAGCAGCAGGGCGGTTTGCCAGCACGCTGTGGGCCAGGAGAGCCTGAAACCCGGCATCAAGCGCAGCGGGTTGGCCAAGAAACCACGAGAGTCAGGGCACAGCTGAAACACATTAGACACAGAAACGCTTCAAGTTGGAGCAAAGCTACGGCATGATTAAAACTATGGACACACGAACGCACCCGCACGGCAAAGAGCCATCAGACACGCAAAGAGTTTGTGACCCGTCATGTCTTTCCTCTGAAACTGTTTCACAGTAACACTGTTTCTGGAGTTCTGGAAGCGGCGTCAGGCCCGGCTCGAGTACGAGTGGGACTTGGTGGACTTCGAAGAGGAGCAGCAGCAGCTTCAGATTCGGCCGGAGTTTGAGATCAGATGCACCAACAGGAGACTCAACAAGATCACGCAGGTGCTTTAGACGTTCTCTCTGAACTTTAGAACGCGCTCTGTGGTTTGCAGGTAAAACCATATGACAACCAATTATACAACGATGAAGTAACAGGACTCATCCGTGTTGCAGGAGATGGAGCCGTACCTCCCCGTCACCAGCAAGTGCGCTCGCTTCTGCCTGTCTGCAGCCACCGTTGTATTCTGGGTAACTGAATATTTACCTCCTTTGTGTGATTTAAATGTAAAGCAGGTAAATCGAAGCCTCGTCACTTATTGTCACTGACCGTATGCCGTGTGTCCTCAGATCTCCCTGATCGTAGCCTGTATCATCGGGGTCATCGTCTACAGGCTGGCCGTCTATGCAGCCTTTGCGAGTATCATCAAAGACCCGATGAGGAAGATCCAGCTGGTGGGCCGGTTCATCACGCCACAGCTGGCCACTTCTGTCACTGCCTCCTGCATCAACTTCGTCATCATCATGATCCTCAACTTCTTCTACGAGCGGGTGGCCGTCTGGATCACCGATATGGGTGAGGAGGCCTCATCAGAAACACACAGAACAAAGACAAGATGTTTTCCTCTGATCTGCTGAAGGATGGACGGTATATCAGCGACCACATCAGTATCGACCTGATGAGCTAATTTAGCCGATGATTCTCTGACATCAGCGCCTTCGTCTCTACGTCTGATATCGCTGCTGTTTTTACCTAAATGCTCCTGGACTAGAACGTTGAATATGTTCTACTTCTGTTACGTAACACAGAAGACTATGTGGTCTAATCTGGACTTCTTCTGAATAGCTGTCTCACAGTGCTGACTGATGCTCATTTTTTGACAAAAGCTGAATATCGACATCGGTGACATCGGTTATCGGCGATATCAGAAATCTTAACATCGGATGTCGGTATCGGCCAGACATTTTAATATGATGCATCACTAGATCCACGTTCTGGTGCTGATTGTAAGTGTTTGCTTCTTGCAGAAATCCCCAAAACCCACCTGGAGTACGAGAACAGGCTGACCATGAAGATGTTTCTGTTCCAGTTCGTCAACTACTACTCCTCCTGCTTCTACGTGGCCTTCTTTAAGGGCAAGTTCGTGGGTTACCCCGGCGACTACTCATACATGTTTGGCAAATGGAGCAACCTGAGGAATGAGGAGGTGAGTTTCTACGGCGCTTCATTCAGAGGAGACGCTTCTTAAGATTAAAGTTTCTTTGTCTGACGCAGGAAGAAAGTAAAAGCATGCGATGTCAAATAAAACGTCTTTCTTTCTGTGCCAGTGCGACCCTGGAGGCTGCCTCATCGAGCTGACCACGCAGCTGGTCATCGTCATGACCGGGAAGCAGCTGTGTGGGAACATCCAGGAGGCCCTGCTGCCGTGAGTCCTTCACCATCAGCGCATTCACCAGTGTAGAAAAAGCAATGAGCTACAATAAGACACCATGTTGGCGTGCCACCAAACCACCGAAGCTTCCAAAAAGGGCTGTTTGTCGCTATATTCACACGTCGACCACATAATGTCAAGAAATGCCCCGGCTGATGTGACCCGTGACCAGCTCCAGGGTGGCACAGGGCTGTTCCTGATATTCAACATGGACACTAGACAGAGGAATAAACACGATGCTTTCACAGACAAGTCATAGTGCAGGTAGCTTAGCATCCACGCTACAAAAACACACAACGGAAAACGCAGCCTTCAGGTCATTGTTTAAATCAGAACCCATATACTCAAACACAAAGGTATCTGACATGCAACTGGTCATTCAATCAACAGAAATTAAAAGTCAGACCCCAAATACAAACAGGAAATCCGATGGAGGGCCCGGACAGGAATCACATGCTGCTGAAATAACTAAAAACACCTGAAAGATCATTTTAGTCCCAGACATGACAACTGAGACTGTGTTCAGGGGAGATGAAGAGTTTGTCGGCCTTTAAAATGGTTTGATGAGCGGCTGAGGAGGTGAAGAGGAGAGCTGGAGGCTGAACCACCAGACACAACACAGGAGGAGAAGTCTGGCGGTCTAAATAAAAACTAGATGGAGGCCTACCTGAACTGTAGTCCAGCAAAGACGGAGACGTCCTCCACCACAGGAACAACAGGTGGATCGTATCCAGTCGTGCTCCTGGGGCCAGCTCAGTCACTTCCTTGTTTCCCAGGAAACCTCCACAAGTCCAGCTGGTTCCTGAATCCAAAGCGACTGCGTTAACTTTTACAACTTTAAAGCAAAGATGACCTGGAGCAGGATTAGTCTTCCAAAGACCTCCTCGTGGTTCAGCTCTCCCTCCTCACTCTCCTCCATGCTGCCTGTTAGCCTCTTCTAGCTAACAGGTGTGTCTTATTTATCACCTCACTTCCTGTCCAGGTAGGAAAAGGGCGGTTCAGTGCATTTACTTTACTTCACTCTGATCTGAAGACAATTCACAGGTTTAGATAAACCAGAGAAGAAAAAACTACATAAAGAAACCACTGTTGGTGACAAAAACTTAAAGTCACACGTTTTACATCCAGTTAGAATCTCTGATGTGTGTAAATGAGGAAGCTCCTTCAGCCGCATGCATGTAAACAATCAAACTTTTAATGGAAGAAGCAGAAGCACTGAGACGCTGGTTTGTTCTAATAACTAATGTCTCTGTCAAATTTAACCAGAAACAACAGGAAACCCTTTCATAGCTTTTGTTCTGATCATCTCACTCAAAAGTCCAGAAGTCCGGTCGTGCCTTTATTTAATTTTTCCAGATCAGCAGATAATTGTTGTTCGTACGATTCCTGACAGGCTGATCCGTAACTGGTGGAGCGGCAGGAGAGGACGGCACAACCCCGAGAACCACTACAGCCGCTGGGAGCAGGATCACGTTCTGCAGAACTTCAGCCAGCTGGGCCTGTTCTACGAGTACCTGGAGATGGGTGAGACCGACTAGACAACAAAAAGTTTACACCCACCGTTAGACCGAATGCATCACAGACTGGCGCTACCAGTGACTCCTACAGCTCGGACATTTCTGTGACGGAATCTTAGAAAATACGTCACAAAAAATCCTGCACTGAGGTTCTGTTGTGGTTTTATTATACGAACATTTCATGAACACGACTTCCTACATCTCCTAAACTGCTGCATGTCTGTTTTTGACTCCAGCAGATGTTGTCATTTTTCCATAAGACCTACAAACAATCCAGGAAGGAACCATGATTCCTGATAGTGATTCCATCGTAGAGCACTCAGAGCTGTAGGAGTCACTCTGAACTCAACACGTCTGTCTTTACAGCGTATGTAAACGCTGGTTCGTGCCTCTGCAGACTCATCAGGGAGCTAACAGGAACTTTACTCTTCTTGTATTTGGCTCTCTGACCTTCTTTTCCCATCCCTCTGTGTCTGTGAATGACCCGTCCAGTGATCCAGTTTGGCTTCATCACTCTGTTCGTGGCCTCCTTCCCCCTGGCCCCCCTGCTGGCCCTGTTCAACAACATCCTGGAAATCAGAGTGGACGCCTGGAAGTTCACCACCCAGTTCAGACGGCCGGTGGCGTCCAAGGCCCGGAACATCGGCGCGTGGCAGGAGATCCTCAACGCCGTGGCCATTTTGTCTGTTGTTACCAATGTGAGTTTCAATCAAGCTGAAACTGACGTCGGTCTTGTGCTCTGCGGTCCTTCCTGCAGGATGAATGTTTGGCTTCTGTATTGCGGTGCTATTTCTTTTTTGAACAAAGACTAGATGTGATCAATGTTCAAGCACCAAACAGTCATTGAATCAACAGGTTTTCTGGTTTCTTTGGTTCCAGGCGTTCATCATGGCGTTCACCTCGGACATGATCCCCCGTATGGTCTACCTGTACGCCTACAGCCCCGAGGCCAGCATGACGGGCTACGTCAACAACAGCCTGTCCATATACAACATCTCACAGATCCCAGAGCGCAACATGCCAGAGGACAGCTGGTCTGATAACTCCACCACCACCTGCAGGTATGAGGTCTACACAGCAGGTTGCTCGTCTGGCTCCAGCTTGTTGTTGGTCATTTTAGCAACTTTAAATCTGCACTCATCGATGCTGGTCTGTGAGCAAAAGGTCAAAGGAAAATGTGAGACGTGACAGCTTGTAGTGACAAACCTGCAGAACATTTTCTCCAGACTCTGTTGTTCTGCTCACCTCTTTGGTGCTCAGTGCTTTGATTCAGCCTCATAGCGGCGCTTCCAGCTGCAGCAGTTCACTGAGAAGTGACGCACAAACGAAGGCGGGTCTCACTGAAACCCCCAAAATTAAAAAGGAGGTAAAAGAAAGGTGAAAGGTGACCCAAAACATGACTCTGCATGAGCACCGGTGTTGATCTGCGTCTGCTGGTTGTGTATAAAAGCAAATATGTGACCCAGATGCACAATATCTGAGATACAGCCTGAATGAACACGTGATGAAACATCAAGGGATGGGGTTTGTTACTCACATCCGTCCATTCAGTTGTTTCCTACATGGAGGTAACATATCGCTGTCACATACGTCCGGCGCAGTGCGACTGATTTGGTGCAGACGGGTCACATGTTTGCTAACATGTTGATGATATTTATTTGTTAGGGTTACAGCATGTCAGTGGTAAACGGTTAGAAATGGTTACAGGAGGTTTCCTGAAGGTTTTATATGTCAGTTTGACAGACTGTTGAGCTGTTTGTGTATCAGGTTTACTGGTACACACTGGTACAACAGGTTGGATGTAAAGCTCACTGAAATGAAATCAGACCGTACCACACTCTCCTGCTTGTTGTGCTGCAGGTACCGTGACTACCGTTACCCTCCAGGCCACCAGAGGGAGTACATGCACACCATGCAGTTCTGGCACATCCTTGCAGCCAAAATGGCCTTTATCATTATCATGGAAGTAAGAAACTGCAGCATGTCCTCTTTACTGTTAGAATAATGCTCAGAACCTACGTAGACTGAATCTCTCCATGTGATCGCTCCCCCTCTGCAGCACGTGGTCTTTGTGGTGAAGTTCTTCGTGGCCTGGATGATCCCGGACGTCCCGTCAGATGTGAAGGCGCGGATCAAACGAGAACGCTACCTGATCCAAGAGTACCTGCACAACTACGAGGTGGAGCAGCTCAAACTCCAGCTGAGCGCCAGTTTCATCACAGAGCCGCAGTCGGACGTGACCCTGACGCCGGACAAGCATGAGGTGTTGTCTGAGTGCCTGTAGCCCCGCCCCCACGCCTCGCACCTCCAACTAACCAAATCAAGAATGGACATAACTGGGAGTTCTCTCTTCAATGACCACCAAGGGCTTCTGTCTCTGAGATTTATAAAACGCTCCTTCTTTATTTTCTAGCGGACGTGAACGCTGGCCGGGCTGTACTCCTACATTAGGATCTTTACAGAGGCGTCCAGAATAAAAACCCGATGCAACGTCACAGTTTGTTCTGCTTCAAGTCTGCTTCCCTCATGGATGAAACATTTCTGTGCCATAAACGAATACTTGGAAGTTGGAAAAGAATGTGACCGTCTCTCATATAACGTCTTTAAACTGTCCGTTGGTCAGGAAACACAGAATGTGTGCAGACAGACGCAGAACCTGTGTTTAGAGAGTTCATGTCATTCCCTCCATGTGCTGCCTGTTGTCCATCCTGTGAGACGAAGACGAGGAGCAGACGACTGAATAAAACTGGTTGGAAACTCATATTTAACTATGAATGTAGAAAACACTCAGACTAACATGTTTAACTAGAAAAGAGAAGAAACTCAAACGTTACTTATTTCTCAGACAGCTTCACGTTTTCCTTCTTTTCTAAAGCATTGGTAGCTACCTGACGTCTTTCCACTGATCTATAGCTGGACTATCAGATTCTCAGCTTGTTATATTTCGGGAGAAGCTCTTAAAAACAACTGTGCATTTAAAAAACCAAGTACCTCTGTCCTGCTGCTCGATCCTGTAATCAGAGGAGCGGTGCCGGTCCGGTCGGTCCGAGTTAGGGCCTGCATCGGCACCACAGCGAGGCAGCGGCTGCAGGCTCATCTTCCACGTGTTGCCAACTTGCTGCGGGACCAATTCTAAGATTTCTACCAAAAGAAGAGACTGAAAAATGTTGATCCTCTGTTTTCATACAATCAGGTTTGTGTGGATGAGTTCAGGTCCTGCTCCGGGTGCATGTGCTGAACTCAGATGACCTCCGTCTGCGTGGAGATAAACAGAACAGAGGAGGATTTCAGTAAACTAATCATACTCGCTAGCTGGCCGCGACGTGTTGCTGTAGATATGAAGACTTTTCTATATATTTAAATGGGTTTTAGTGCAATTAATTTATTGATCTGATTCTGCTCTGTGACCTGAAGCATTTGTGTTTAGAGTAACTCCATAAGCCTTGTTCGAAGGTCTTTAGAAAGTCACCTGTAAGCCCTGATGTCTTAGACGTGTGCTCTGCATCGCCTCATGAGTCGTCATCAGTTCAGACGTGACATTAAGTTATTACTGTGTGAAGGGACCAGACATGTGAAAACGCTCCTGTTATCCAGACATCTGACCGTCATTTATCTAAAACAGGACATTTTATCCGCCTATGCTCCATATCCATCTGTATTTCTGTGCTTCTATCAGAACCTCTTTGTGTACGTGATGCCTGCATCAGAAGCTATCAAAGCTACGCCTGACTCTCTCTACTCTCAGGACTGAACATCCTCCAGCGCTGGTCAAGCATCACTCGTTGCAGACGCGTGCAGGGGGTTCAAACATGATCCTGCAAAGATGCAAGACGTATTTCCCAACAAACGAATGCCTTAAACGTCTTTGTTTACTTGTTTTTTGTATGGTTTTGTATCGATGAAGTTTCCTATCTGAACTCTGAACCCGGTTCGTCTCATGTGCTGCTGCTGCTGCTCGTCGCTGTTTTCTGCATGAACTGTTGTTTATGGAAATATTTTGTCAAGTTATAAATTGACTGTAGCCTACTGGACAGGAACTTGGCAAAGCTGGTAGTATTCACAATAAAGACAGAAAAAACAATCCGACTTTGAGTTTTTCTTTAGCAAACAAAGTTTAAAAGCCTCAGTAGTGGATCTTCTAACAACTCAAATCATGCAACAGTTAAGCTCATAACA
>NW_007578475.1:142121-158658 GCF_000690725.1 Stegastes partitus
TTATTATTATATTTAAGTCCCATAAAATGCTTAAAAAACTAAATACTAGTAAAGTCTTGCCGTGTTTCTGAGGAGGATGTGGTTGTCTGGGGGCTGAAAACAGGAGAGACGCTTAAATTATTGATGGATTCCTGCGTTGGAGCTCGTTGGGAGGAAATCCACTCCTGCTCATTTGGTTTCCATAGCACCGCCCTCAGGAGGGCTGCAGCTTCTGTCTGGGCTTCCTCTCCTTGTTTTTAATGCTTTTTCAAAACGTAAAAAAACTGGAATGATGAAAAATAAAATGCACGTAATCCAAACAGGTTATTTATTTGTGCCACATTATTAAAGGCTGAGAAATAAAGGTCTGAGTGTGCAGCATCTCTCTCCTCCTCTCTCCCCCCTCCTCTAATGTTTTATGAAATTACTAATAGGGACAGACTCATATATATGTATTAGCATGTTGTTTGGACCCTGGCCTCGGTGCGCCGAGCAGCTGGCCAGATGTTTGGACGCGGAGCTGCTGTCGCTGACCTCGGTGCTGAACACGACGTCAGATGAACCTGCGCTCACCACAGGAGACACGATCCAGCCTCACTCCCTCTTTGATTTATTGAAGCTACTCCAAACACCCACTCTGCTTTCTGAACTTTGACTTTTTTTCCTTTTATTTTATTCCATTCATTAGCTCCTTTTTGTCTCCCCCCTCGTCGCGCACACAGATCCATATCGCTCTTTACGACGCTGGCTGTCAATTTTCCCCTCGTTTTTTCCCCCCTCCTTCCCCCCGTCGTGATGGCACTCGGCGCGGCTACTGTACATCAGGCAGGAGATGAGTTGGTGGTGGATGAAGGCGCGCAGCTCGTTTAGGTCCCCCTTCTTTGAACGGAGGTGTTTTCGCTTTGGCGCTTTCGCTTCGGCGCTAGAACCGTTACGCGCGGACCGCCGCCTCCCTCCCGGGCTCACGGTGCTTTTAGAACTTGGTTTGTTGTTTTCCTCGCAGCCGCTGCAGTCGGCCATCCTGCGCTGTAACATGACGCTGAAGCAGTAAAATAATACATCTAAAAAATTACTAAATAAAAGAGATCAGGCCTAAACACCGGAGCTGGATATGGAGTCCATGAAGACGAAAGCCTCGGCGGGGGTCAAGGAATTTGCGGGGAAGACCCTGGGTCAGATGTACAGGTAAGAGCAGGCATTTTTATTTTTTTCCACCTGGACTGATGCGTGTGTGATTAACCTGGCGCTAAAAATGTGATTATTTGCGTGGACTTTAGCAGCCACAGGGTGTGTGCGGGTCCACGGGCCACCAAACTGCTTTACAACTTGCAGGATCTCTAGTCACGCCTCTAGAAGTGAGAAGAAAATTATGCAATCAAATGTGTGCGTGTGTGTGTGTGTGTGTGCGCGCGCGTTGTTGGCAGGCGTTTGGATTCCACTGGATCCTAACGCAGAGGCCTGTACATGCATCTCATTGGCAGACAGGTGGTGCGGGACGCGCAGGCCACGCACGGATTTTTTAGGGATTCATTCATAATTTGTAACGCATTTCATATCATGTTTGCAGCCAGTGACGCACACAGGACGACACACCTGCAGCCTGTGTGTCTGAGCTTCAGCTGTTTAACCGGCGCAGCTTCTCTCTGAACGCAGAATAAACAGACTTCATACATCTTAATTCATCCCCTTCTTTGATTCCTTCACACTTGCAGCAGAAATACTGTGAATAAAAATATTTTTGTTAAATATGACATTGTCAGAGCCTCAGAAGCTCGAGGCCTTTGATTTCACTGCAGTATTTCAGAGCATCTTGCATTTAATTCGATTCTTTTTCTATAACTGGCCTTTTGGTTTTCATTCAAAAACAGGAATTGAAATGTTTGGCTTCTTTTTTTTCTATCTTGCTGCATTGTGAATTTGGACAAACAGGCCCAATAAATGTGGTTTTCCTTGAAAGAAGGGGGAGAAAAAAACGAGAGCGGGGGTTTGAGGAAAGCCCACCGCCGTGTGTCTGCAGGCTGGAGCTGCTGCTCGGTTCCTGAATGCTAATGAGCGGGGAAGTGAGGGGCTGCTGCAATGCGGTACCGTCAGGGGACATGTTCGGCTGGTTCCAGCTGTACAGGCTCAACTTTGGGTGTTTTGCTGATATATTGTTTAAACAGGAGGGAAATTGGCACCTCTGGTTTTTATTCGTTGCTCGTGTCTGTCTGAGGCTCTGACTTGAAGCTCGTCTGAGAGTCTCTCAGTGTGACAGAAATCCTCTCCATGAGGATCCACAGGCCTCAGCCCGCACAGCTCTGTGGCCACGGTGCTTCTGCAGGAGCTGCTTCCTGCATCTTCCTCCCTGTATGACAAGAATTCTCTGATAGATCCACCCCAGCTCCAGAGCATCCAGCCTGCAGTCAATAAAATGCTGACTGGAAATAAAAACGGGCCTCCAGCTGGAAATGTCTTTTTATATTTTCTGTTCTACTTGACCTTCTCCTGTGCTGGTATTTTATTTGGGGGGACTGAGCAGACAGTGTCTTTCCTCACCTGGCTGTTGCAGAGTGATAGAGAGGAAACAGAAGACCGGGGAGGTGATCGAGCTGACGGAGGATGGGCGGCCCCGGGAGGCCGCGGAGAAGAAGCCCCCGCTGTGCGACTGCAACTGCTTCGGGTTGCCTCGGCGCTACATCATCGCCATCATGAGCGGCCTGGGCTTCTGCATCTCCTTCGGCATCAGATGTAACCTGGGCGTGGCCATAGTGGGCATGGTCAACAACAGCACCATCCACCAGAACGGCAAGATCATCATCAAAGAGGTGTGGCACAGCAGCGAGCAGCCCGCAGACGAGGCAGCCTGCATGCCGAGAGACGCCTCAGTCTGATTTTGTCCAGAAAAAAAGAGAGAAAGCGGACAATGAATTTTTCCACATGTGAGACAGGGATGTGAGCGGCCTGCTGCCGCCACTTTAAACCATTCAACCGATTCTAAAATCTTAAATCTCTCCAACGAATCTTTACGCGTGATCCTACGAATTTAGTGGATATTTGTGCGTAATTTTGTTTTTTAAAGAAGGCTGCATGTTCTAAAACGAGCCCAAATCCCCATGTGCAGTGCATAGTATCCTGTTTTATCATGACAGCAAGCCCTAATAGCAGCGTGACTCCATTCTTTGGATGGAATAGCAGGTCCTGGAGGCTCATTAAAAATCAATCTGACGCCAAATGAGTCAGTGTGTCCTCTGCGTGTTTGTCTAAATCATGCATAAATATATCAGTTGACGTTTTTCTAAAACTCACTGAAAGCTCATGCTTCCCAAATAAAGGCGCGCAGGTCTCCACAGAGAAACCTGAAATAAAGCAGAGTGTCGCTTGTTTGGCTTAAATTAATGAATATTTTAAGGCTTTTGCTTAAAGGCCACATGTGATGAAAAAACCTCGTTTTTATCCAACAAGCACAAAATATTTACCTTCTTCACAGCCTCTCAATTACATTGTTTATTTATTTTATTTATTTATTTTTATGAAAGAGAAAAGATGGATGCTTTATGTCACCTAATCGAAATAAACAGTTTTAGGCTTTCAGAACCAGGCCCGCCTTCACATCAGGCCAATCATCAGCTTCTTTCTGGATCACTGACAAAAAGCAGGAATTATTTAACATCACTGTTGTTGTTTTGGTTTGTTCACTGTTTTTATTTTCCATATTATCTACCAGAAAGCCAAGTTCAACTGGGATCCAGAGACGGTGGGGATGATTCATGGATCTTTTTTCTGGGGCTACATCGTGACACAAATCCCGGGAGGATACATCTCCTCCAGGCTGGCAGCAAACAGGTAGGCGGCTCTGCCCGTGAGCGACCACAAATACACGTCAGCCAGTCACCTGGGAGAGGAAGCATCAGGGTTTTATATGTATTTATTATTTATTGTTGGCATATTGAACGAAATGGCAGAGCAGTGGGCCACATGCCTCCCGTCCTCCTCTCACTCCCAGTTTGTGGTGTTTCCTTTATTTGTTTTTTTTTTTTTTTAAATAGACAGGAAACGAAAAAAACCCAAAATAAAACAAAACAAAACATGTGCAACGTGGGAGAGTGGAATAAATTCAATGAGGAATGGAACCAGACAAAAGGAAGGTGGTGCGTACCGTCTGGGCTGAGCGGAACATGGATGCGGTTCGAACAGGCGGCAGCAGACAGCGCGCAGGGCGCCGGGCTGGCAGGCCTGCAGCTCCCGGTGTCAGGGCTTTCTGCCACCTGTTAATGAGCTCCCCTGGGGCAGGAGAGCCGGGTCTAATCTGTCGCTCTCTCAGGGCATGGATACCAGACCGGGTCTCGTCGCCAAAGGCTTTAATTCACATGAGCTCTGCCAATGCGTCAGTCACTATAATTACGCAAGGATATGCAATATTAATATGCGCATTTTAGGAGTGAGTGCGCTGCCACGGAGCGTGACTGTACAATTATTCTGCCACTAAAACCTTATAGCTCAACACGAGAGGCCTCAAAATAAAGCCGTGGGCCTGCGCTGTGATCATATACGTGGGAAGGAAAAGCGAATATCTGGACAGATAGTATTTTTTAAACGCACATCTCCACCTCTCTGACGCGCTCCTCCTGTTTATGTGCACCTCGTCCTCGTGATTGACGCGAGGATGCGATCGAATCAGTCGGTCCCGTGTCCAACAGTGTCTCCGCCGGATTAGGGCTTGCCCCCCACGCGTGGACGAGAGGGGCGGGAGGACGTGACCGAAATGAAAACTGGCTCCGTGTTTATTCTCTGGCTCAGCTGCTCCCTCCAGGAAGAGAAGGAAAGAAAGAAAAAGGAGGAAGAATTGATAAAGCAGATGTGTGATGCTGCTTCCAACAGACAGAATCAGATTCTGACTAATGACGAACCAGCAGGCAGCAACAAACCGTTTGTCTCTCAGTGGATTCAAATTAAACCAAATTAAAATTAAACGACTTTCTTCATGAACATTTCTTCGAGGTAAAAAAAAATATAAATAAAAAATCAAATCAAATCAAAACAAAACAAAACAAAAAAAAAAAAAAACAGGCGTTGCTAAGCGACACTTACGCATCGACGTGATCTTAATGTGGCTTAAAATATTTATCTGCGTGACGTCAAACGAGCACATGTGGGAGCGGGCCAATCAGATCCGAGGACACGTCACAGGCGCTGCGTGGATCCGTGCGCGGCCACGGTTTGGCTCCACGGGGGTCTGGGCTGGTCTGGAATGAGATTTTATTGAAAACAAAAAAACAAAGAGGATTTTATTCTAAATATAAAAATAACAAACCGCGTTCTGTGCAGATTTATTCAGTGAAAATGTTTTAAAAACATGAAGGCCGAGGATTTTCTAATGAGCCTCCCCACAAACCAAAAAAAGACAATTAATGTTCTGTTTAATTCACCGTTACTGGAGCTCCATGTGCTGATGCCACAGCTGCAGCTGCTGCATGGAAAACATCCGCATGGCATTGATTTGTTTTTGCTGTGATGTTTCAGGGTGTTCGGTGCAGCCATCGTCCTCACCTCCACCCTCAACATGTTCATCCCCTCGGCTGCCAGAGTGCATTACGGGTGTGTCATCTTTGTCAGGATATTACAAGGGCTGGTGGAGGTAAGAACATCAAGAGGTGGATGAGCACGGTACGGATGTTTCTGTCTTTTAATTAAAAATGCAGAAAGCAGCACTGATTCATCCTCACCTATAAAAGGCTGCATATGTGTGATGCAGGGCTCTGATATTCTGGGTATGAACAGCTGATGATGCTCTGAACAAAGGGAGCTTCCTGCACATTTCACTCCAAGAGAAAACAAAGGAAAGATGCTCCGGATATTCAGCCAGAGGAAATGTGAGCTGAGCCGTATTGATCCAGTCCACTACAGCTGGGTTCTGTGGGATAGTCTCGCTTCTTTTTTTTGTTTTTTCTGTCTTTACTGTTTCACTCCAGGATACTGAACAGACAGATGAGAAGGAAAATGCTAAACGCACATCAATCCTCCGGCTCTGTAGTGAAACACAGCACCCAGAAAAAGGCCTGCTGTCCAGCTAATGTTGATGATGTTTGTCTGCTGCAGTGGAAAATACAGGAAGGCGACGCCACAGTTCTGACAAAGAAAACACTGGATAACAGAAATGAAAATGTAAATCATCTGTATTAAGACGTCACCCTCCAGGACTGGGGGATGAGTTTCCATCTGACCCCCTTATCAGTAAACTAGCATCACAAAACATGCTTCAACACATCTTAATGGAACAAATAAAAAGAACAACATATGATCCAACATTTCATCCCAGACCGGTGGCGCTGGGCTGTCCTCCGACTCCAAGAACACTCGTGCAAATTGTATTTCTACATCAGCAGTTTGTTCAAATTAGCAGCTGATGAACATTTAATATGTGCGGGCCTGCGTTGCTCCCCGAGCAGCTCATCACGGCCTCTTAGCTCACGGCTCCGTGCGGTTTGTTCGCCGTAATTACAGGGGTGAAAATGTTAATTTTTGTTAGTTATTGTATCCGACATCTGTTGGTTCTGATTCACGTCTGAAAGGGCGTTCCACACAGACAGTCTCAGCTCCCACAGCTCCCACAGCTCCCACACGTCCTACAGTCTGATGGTGGTAAATGTTTGGAGATGTTACAATCTTATTTACTAGAACACAATACAGCTTGTTTAATACAATTACTGGTGCAAACTAACGCATGCATGTGGCCTGTAACGTGTTGGCTGGACAAATCCAGGATTTTATTTGATCACATAAATGGATTTAGGTTATTTCTGAGGCTTCTGGGACATGGCCACCACAGACCACTGACGAGTCTCACTGAACACGTAGATCTCTAAAACAAACGTCCTGGTCTGAATAGCAGGCAGCAGAACCTGGAGGTCCACTGTCTGTTCATGACTTAACGCAGCCTGCCCTGTGTCTAGGGAGTGACCTACCCGGCCTGTCACGGCATCTGGAGTAAGTGGGCTCCGCCGCTGGAGAGGAGCCGTCTGGCCACCATCTCGTTCTGTGGTAAACACTCACACGTGTCCTGGTGGCCTTTATAACACTGCTCTGATCAACTTGTCTGAGCTTCTAAGTGTTCCGTCTTGCTGTTTCTTCTGCAGGCTCTTATGCTGGGGCTGTGATAGCCATGCCTCTGGCTGGGATCCTGGTTCAGTACTCAGGATGGTCCTCAGTGTTCTACGTCTACGGTGAGACTGACGGATATGCATCGGTCCACCAGGGAACGAAGTATAAATGTGTGTAAAAACGTATGTGCATTCTTTAACTGTCAGCTCTTAAGAGTGTGATAGTTCCAGAGCCCTGTGAAAGTCAAATGGATTCATCCAGGCAGACTGGGCATTGATTTCCTCCACCCAGTGTTTTGGTGCATCAATAAATAACCCCCCCGTCTCTCTCTGGCTCTCTGCTCTGGATACAGTCAGCCTCCCTGCCTGGGCTTTATCCTCTCAGGCATGTTGGACGGATCAGGCTGCCAAATTCTGTGCATGTGCATACAGCCGAGGTCAAAATTAGCCGCAGTGCTTCATCTGTAATGAGCTGAAGTTCTGACACGTCATCTGTCTGCTACATGCAGGATGCTTTGGCATCTTCTGGTACATGTTCTGGGTCCTGGTGTCTTATGAGAGCCCCGCTGAGCATCCGACCATCACCGATGAGGAACGCTGCTACATCGAGGAGAGCATCGGAGAGAGCGCCAAGCTAATGGGTCCTGCAGAGGTGGGTGGAGAGCCTCCAGACAGCAGCCCAGACTGAAGAAACACAATCAGTCTCAGTGATTCCATTCAGTGCTCTCTGTTTTCAGTCTGTTGTCCTGCACAATTAGCAGCACAACTTCATCAGCCATTTCTGCCACAGAGACAACACCAGGCTGATAACACGCTGTGTGCAAATCAATCGTTCCTCATAATATATTCCAGAAATTCAAGACCCCCTGGAGGAAGTTCTTCACCTCTATGCCTGTCTATGCAATCATCGTGGCCAACTTCTGCAGGAGCTGGACCTTCTACCTGCTGCTGATCAGCCAGCCTGCGTACTTTGAGGAAGTGTTTGGCTTTGAGATAAGCAAGGTGAGCTTCCAATGCAACCAACACATAAACTGCAGGATCAATAGACGATGAATTCAAACGCAGCCACACGTGACACCAGCGTTTGAGTCAGACGCTTTAACGCTGAGCGAGTGGCGCTCTGCTGCTGGGCTGACTCATCGACTCGTCATCAGAGTCCATGTCAGAGCAGCGAGTGGCCGCAGGTCCTCTGTGATGAGCCGATCCGTTGTGTAACGAGGTGAAGCAGGTTCACAACCAGGATGAAAGCTTATGCTCGTTCTTGGATACAGACTGATGACAGGTTAAGAAAATCCTCAGTGACAGAACGAGTTAGTCACATGGAACTGTTGTCAATCAGCAAACACTGAAAACTGGTTTCCTAAATATTCACAGCTAAAACAATCACAGCTTTACACCAACAACTACATTAAACGTCTGTTCTTTATGTAATGAACTTCGCTGACCTTCTGCCAGTTTTTTTATTTCTGATGTGATGTTTTTCTACGACATCGTTTCCTCCAAAAGTCTCACAACAGAACAAAAAAACACGACTTTCTGCTAAAAATCTCAATGAGCCACGCTGTAAAGCTGCAGACTGACAGCTGGGTGGCGCTACGCTCGTTAGCGACGCTGCAAAGTGCTTTAATGATTTATCAGTGTCATAAATATCTGCTGACTTCACATGAAAAAGCAAAACGCTGAGATTTTTTTTATTTATTGTGGCAACAGAAGAGAAAAAGAAAAATGCAAAATCATTTTTTCCAGCGGAGTCACATTCATGTCAGATCAGTCAGAACCACAAGAACACAAGGTTCTACCTCTGACAGATCACCTTTAGGGCCTGTACAGCAAATAAAAACCACAGCACAGTATTCAATGAGCAGGATTTGTTTTCTAAAGGAGGCTTCTGTGCTGCCGCTGACTTTCTTTGTGCGTTTGCAGGTCGGCATACTGTCTGCCCTCCCCCACTTGGTGATGACCATCATCGTGCCCATCGGCGGCCAGCTGGCCGACCACCTACGCAGCAAGAACATCCTGACGACTACCACTGTCAGGAAAATCATGAACTGTGGAGGTGAGAAGTCTGAACCGAGGAGGAAATCAAACTGTTCCACACCTCTCTGGGCACAGCTCCAGGGTGTGACTGGTGTCAGATCCATACTGGTGTTGTGGGTTTAGGGGGGCGGCTGCTCCTCACACGGTTCTGTTTATATCGTTTTGTAAAAAAAAAAATCGATCTGTTCAATACTTCAGGACACGAGTTGACTCACTGATTGTGACTGTGCATTGATTTCATATCTGTCACTTACGTAATTGAGTGCGGGCCGCGTATCGGGCTTAATTCAATTGGCACGATGATGACCAACAGCCCGTGGGCTCTGTGTGTGTGTGTGTGTGTGTGTGTGTGTGTGTGTGTGTGTGTGTGTGTGTGTGTGTGTGTGACCTGCTGTCTCTCTCTGCCAGGCTTTGGCATGGAGGCCACGTTGCTGCTGGTGGTCGGATATTCCCACAGCAAAGGGGTGGCCATCTCCTTCCTGGTGCTGGCGGTGGGCTTCAGTGGATTCGCAATATCAGGTCCGTACGTCCACTCCAACCTGGACACACCTGCTCTACACCCATTATGGTGTCAAAGTTCTCTGAGCTGATTTTGGACAACTGCAATGTGCTGAATCCAAACATGACACTGGTTTTGCTCAGTGAGGTCAACATTGTGATTTGATGAAACCTGCATGTCCATGTATTTATCTCTACAGATGTTCACGCTCATCAGCTTGTGGATCATTTAGTTCATTCAAAGGATTAGAAAATCTAATTTTCCTGTAAAATCCGATTTCATATGAGAAAGTTGGACTCAGCGCCGCAAAAATGTCCCAAATCAGCTAAAAAATCCTTCAAGAGAGAATTTTTTTGTAACCCAGTGTAATTAAAATGAGGACATGAGACGCTGAAGCCTGAAACGATGTCCTCATTGTGGTTTTATCGGGTCTAAGGCTCGGTTCTAGGGGGACTGAGAGCATTTGTACAGACAGCATTGCTCACTCCAAGGAATAGTCTGATGCTTATTTTCCTTGTTGCTGAGAACCAGAGAAGAACGTTCTCATTTCTACATGTTCACATGAAGCTGTAGCCAGGAGACGGTGCAAACTGAAGGAAACATTTAAAAACTAGCATCTCTAAAGCTAAATACCACATCAGACTTGGTTTCATCTATAAGGAAGTCTTTTGTTTTTACTGTAAAGCAGCCCATCGGCCCTCCGGACAGACTCCATGTCTGTGAGCTTCATCACTATGAGCTGTGTAATAGTGATCTTATCTGATTCACACTCCCGACCCTACACCTGTCAGCTCCCTCCTCCACTCATTCAACACATCTCACCGTATTTACGTTGAGCTACAGAGGATGCAGAGGTCTGCCACTGAGAGCCAAATCACTTTCTTGCCTGTTGTTCTCCTGGAGTGTTTAATAATTCAGTGCTGGCTGTCTCGGGGGGTTTGCCGGCAGCCAGCGTGCAGCGAGGACACTTACTCATTCAGCCAGTCAGGTGGGGGAGGAGGAGGACGAGGTGATGCCGAGTTTTTTTTTTCCAACAAGATGGTCACCATTTGTGCTGCTTTCATCTACGACTGTGTCACACCGTCTCCCTCCATTTGGCATCTGAATCGGGTTCGTGGCCTCGTTAGAATTCACGATGGTGAAAATCTGTCGGCTGTATTTTCATTTTCTGTTATTTTTGCTTTGTCAGGCTTTAACGTGAACCACCTGGACATCGCTCCGCGCTACGCCAGCATCCTGATGGGCATCTCTAACGGCGTGGGGACGCTGTCCGGGATGGTCTGCCCGCTGATCGTTGGTGCTATGACGAAAAACAAGGTAAGAGGTTTTCCTCCAAGCAGTACAGCAATAAGCATTCTCTCATTTGAAGGCCTGAAGGAGGCCTGACGGAGGCCTGAAGGAGGCCTGAAGGAGGCCTGAAGGAGGCCCAAAGACGTCAGAACCACCTCATTTCCCCTGTTTAGCATCCACAGACAGGATATACATTTAACGAAAGGCTCAGGACATCCCATAATGTCATCATAAGCAGGTATAACAACCAGAACTCCTCTTCTGACCACGCAGACGTCCTCATTAACACATAATGAATGACGGCATGTTCTAGGAACATGAAATATGTCTTTATTACAGCTTAGAACAGCTGACTAACACTGTCCATTAATAAACGCTTTAAAATGGCCTTTTGTTATAAATGTGTTATTAAATGTCCAAACGCTGCTTATAGATGATAAACAGGGCGACTACAAATCAATACATGCTTCAGCGGTGATGACACCTGGACGTGGTTCAGGAAGGATTGTGACAGTCAGAAACGGGTCATGCAGGCCCGGTGCCTGTAGGACATGGTGTTCTAGTAATACACAGAAAACCCTGTTCAGGATGCTGAGCTGATCAGATCCACACACTGTAAACCTGCATTATGAGCACGTGCACAGAAACACATGACGGGACGGACACGCATCATAAAGATCTTAAAGTCCTGGACGCCCTGAACACGCCCTGAACACGCCCTGAACACGCCCTGTTCTTCCTCTTGCTGCTGAATCAGGCCGTTTGCTCCACGCTGTCAGGTGGCTTCAGCTACATCCTGTAATCCTGCTGCCACATGCTAAATATTCAGACCTGGGACTGCTGCTGCTTCTGTTTGCACCGTTTGGTAAAATGGAGGAGAAATTTAATTAGTGAGCCACATGGTCACAGGTACCTGGTTTCTATTTAAGAATAGAAGAGAATAGAATAGAATAGAATAGAATAGAATAGAATAGAAATTTTGATGCAAAAACTCACCATCGGACTGGTAATAACAAAACCAAAATTATTCGAAATAAAAACATTACAATATGTATTTAAAAATAAAAAAAAAATAAGCTGTACAAATATATAATATATGAATAAAAATAAAAGCTGGGAAAAGCTTTTTCTGAGAATCTTTCCTCAAACAGTAAAATGTGCGTTTGTTGGGATGTACTTTAGATGAGAGACGAGCTTCTGTTAAACCCACAATGGACCTGATCAGAACATCAGCAGGAAACAGACACGCGCTGGTCCGTCCCTCCACGTGACGAGCCTCTGGTTCAGGTGCACTGTGACGGTCCGCTCAGTGTGTGTGTGTGTGTGTGTGGTACCTGTCGGGTTTCGTCAGATTTACGTCTTTATTCTCCAAACACCTGCGTGCTGCTCGCGCTCGGTGGGGCTCGCGCTGAGCTCGGACCAACGGCGGGAAGATCCTCCGTCCAGCCGGCATCCGGCCTCCATCACGACTGTAACTAACCCGAACCCTTTACCTGCGCTTTGGGGGCGGGTTCATGAGTTAACGCGCTCGTCGGGGTCCTGCTGACCAGCCGGTGGACTGACCGGCCGGTGGACGGACCAGCCGGTGGGCGAACGGGCCTCCGGTCGGTGTCTCTGCCGCCGCCTGCCCGCCGCTGGAGCGCCCCGCTGCGGTAGAAGGTACCGTCCATGCTGACTTCACGGCGGCTCTCTGTCCCGGTAACACGCCCAGACCGCCTTTGCTTTGGCAACTTACTCCACAAAGTTAGCTTAGCATGAAGCTCACTGAATTTGTAAGCAAGGAAGTAAGCGCTTCCGGGTTGCTGCCAGTCCCCGCCCCCTCCAAAGGTGTGACTGTGGCTGTGTCCGTCCACTCCCTCCCTGCCCACTAGGGGCCGCTATGTAGGGAACACCTTGGCAAGGCACCAGGTCAGACACTCGCGGGCTGGACTGTGGACTGGTTTTCCCAGGTGTGCCAGGCGTCCTGGCCCCTGGTGGGCAGCCTCTCTCACTGGTATGTGTGCAGCAGCTACATGGTCATCTCAAACCCATCACCTGAGTGTAGCAGCAGCGCCACCTTCAGCGGGTGCTGGATGCGACTCATCAGTGGATGACTGGGCCGGGCCTCTGTCCACCTTCACTGTTGGTCAGCTCAGCAGCTTGCTAGTTGACCTGAGGGCCACTCTGTTCACAGCTTGGCCTTCAACAGTGTACCTGAGATCTTGCAGATGGATGGAGAGATAGTCTGGTGATGATAGAGAACGTATGGTTCAGTTCTAACCTTGGTTCTCTGAGTGAAGAACCATCTCTCCAGCTCGTTCGGCTGCTCGGAGACACGTTCCGATCAAAACTATTGAATCCACGGCAGCACGCTGCTCTATAGGTGACCTGTGAGGTGTGACCGGGGAGCCGACGTGTCTTTAAGAAGTATCCACGGACCCTGATGAGCAGAGGGAACGTTCCCCGTACATATGAATACATACGTGGGTGGAGAGGTAGTAGGTAATGTGATCATACGATAGATTCCTCTGGATGTAGAAAATAACTGCTGTACATGTCAGAATGGCACTGAAGGGATCGTGCAGCATTCACTCTGTCTTTGTATAAATCATCTTGTAGGTAGGATCCCGTCATTCACTCATAAACGCTGTAAACAAACATGGCGTTGCCGTTTCTTCCTGTTTCCTCTTCAGACTCGAGAGGAGTGGCAGTACGTGTTCCTCATCGCCTCCATGGTGCACTACGGGGGCGTCGTCTTCTACGGGATCTTTGCGTCGGGAGAAAAGCAGCCGTGGGCCGATCCGGAGCTGACCAGCGAGGAGAAGTGTGGCTTCATCGACGAGGACGAGCTGGCAGAGGAAACCGGCGACATCACTCAGAGCTACGGTGCTTTCGGAGGTCCAGCCAAGACGTACGGCGCCACCACGCAGGTGAACGGAGGCTGGGCCGCCGGCTGGGAGAAGACGGAGGAGTACGTCCAGGAGGAGGCGCAGGGAGGAGGCTACGGGTACAGGCAGGATGAGGGGTACTCCTAGACCCAACACTGACACATGAGTAGACCTTCATCTCCTGAGTGTGCATCAGTTTTAGGCAGAAAAATCTCAACAAACGAGAAACAAGAGAAAAGCTCTACAATCCGTCGTCGTATTGTTTGCACAAATTCTAAAAAAATAAAAGCTAAAAAAAAAACTAAAAAATAATCAACTTAATGTAAAAATTGCTAAAATATATATAAAAAAGTAAAAGATATTTGATTAATAGAGGTGTAAAACATATCAAATTGGCAGTCTGTAAATGTATTATTATGCATATTGATGATAGATATATTTATTTGGAGTGCAATCGTGTGTAAACGTGAACATTTTCATCCATCGCCGAGGCTTCCCGACCACTCTGAAGCCTGTAGGGTTAAATAGAAGCTGCCCATCAGAACCGAGCCCCGTGTCCACCAGATGAACCGTCCCAGCGCAGCGTCCTACCAGCCAGCCATCTCAGTGTATAGACACGTCACTGCACAGCGTCGTGAGCAGAAACTAGACACTCTGTGGATGTAGATTGTACTGTATGCACTCACACTAGCGTGTCCTTTCCATGCACACTATGACTCTTTCTGTTTTGTTGTCCCGTCCCCGGCTGCTCTGTGTGTGTAGACCTAAACATGTCAGTGACCTGGTGCTCAGACAAGTGGCATCATGACTTGTGATGACTGTTTTAGTTGCATAAAAGGTAAAAAAAAAAAAAGGCTTGTTGCCAGTGATCCATTTTAAAACTCTGCAGGTTTTTTTGTGCACGTCTCAGCCGTGTAGTGCAGGAGTGAAGCCGTCCTCCTCCGTTTACCCGCCGCCCCGGTCGAAGGACTTCACCTACATAAAACCTACAGAGATATGACAGAGTAAAGACATTATAGAGTTTACAAATTACATTTAGACATTATTCTTGGTCCCACGTGACCTTAAGAAGGGTTTGTGCAATGCAGAGACTTTTGGACCAAGCAGAACCAGTGTGAGATTCTGACTATTGCAGCGACGCGAGTCCAATCAAGTTTAATGAGAAGGAATATTTAGGATAGATGTTTACACACTTAAATGATAAGTGAGGAAGTTTACATGCAGAAAGTTAAATCTTCCTGAAAACTACACGTTTGTCTACAAGTTGATCCCTCAGCTCCTCTGTCCTCATGGCGGTGGCTTCAGGAGGGCTGACGGTGCAGAAACACTCCAGCAGCAGTCGTCTGGTTCTGATTCACACGTTGCCGACTGGGTCATGGGAATGCGTAGTGTTGCCTTTGTCCAGCTGAGTGACTTCAGACCAGTCAGAACAGCACAGAGGAATAAAACCAAGCAGCAGTCAGTCGTGCCATCGTTTGAAATAAGAACGAAGACGTCGTGCTTTCTGTTAAACGTCACGCAGCATCATCGTAGAAGGTGTGAACGAGACGAGTGTTTGAATGTTCACACGTGTCTGTTCTCTGCATGAAGTTCAGCAAAACGTCTATTTAACGTAGCAGAAGATGCTGAAGGACCATCGGTCACTCATATGTGTAGCTCAGACACTCTGGCTGCTCCTGATGTAAAAACCTGCCTTTGTCTTTGGACGTCTGCTCATGAGAAGTGTTTCAGGCTCCTGAGCAGAATCCACACACCAGAACCGTATGTTCTAGTCCTGATTCTGCACTCACGCTGACCCGGTCTGAAGGGGGCCAATCCCGTGTTGCTGTTCGTCACTCGTGTGTGGAGACCTCACCATGTAGCTGTGTGTGGATGTGTATTTATGCATGGAACCCAGTGGAACCTGTACTTTGTCCTGGTTTGGTTTTATGTTTCTGTTTCTTTTCATTTTTTTTTGTCTTCGTCTCAGAAACTGTTACTGATGCTTCAATTTCTTTGCACAATTAACCAAAGGATGTTAAGCAGAGCTGGGTTATTTGCGGCAGTGCGGACCATCAGCAGCGAGGTCCCAGCATGTCGGACCCCCTCCCCGCCCCAGAATGCAGGCGGCACCAAACATTACTCAGTGTACAAAGCAATAAGTCCATAGTAACAGTTCTGGTCAGGCGTCACACACACTCATCATTATTCACTGTTTTTTATGCATTTGTTTGAAAGTTGTGTTTTTTGTGATAACAAATGTAGAAAATAAACACATGTAAAGAAAAAACACTAGAACTGTATGTATAAAGATCTAGTCCTAGAGTCCAGCACAGACGCCTGTGGCGGGAGTCTGTGACGGGGCTGCTCACCAGATGAGAATGATAAGGAGGTCCGTCTGAGGCGGACGCTCTTCTTCATGTTCTGTTTCTGTCTCGGTGCGGTCCGCCCTGACCCTGTGCTGTTGTTTCCTCTCTCTGTCTCTTTCTGTCTTTCCTCGGCTTTTGGTTGGATTAATGTTTTTCATTCAGTGGCTGGACCCCCGTTGCTCTACTTAACCACATGTACCTCCTCCTCCCTCCCCCGTTCAACCTGAGCTCATCGTCACAACGTTCATCCACGTTAAGGATGAAACCTAAACAATGACAAACGTGCAACCTGAAGTAGTGAGAAGTTTCCTGTTTTCGTGCCTCTGAAGTTCCAGTGTGATTCTATGGCTTCTGTTGCTGTGTAAATCGAGAGGTTTGTTGATGTCAACATGAAATACTCTATATCCTTCTTTTGATATAAAAACAACAGTAAACTAACCC
>NW_007578475.1:158959-167157 GCF_000690725.1 Stegastes partitus
TGTTTCTGCTCACCTGATGTCTGGATATATTTACTTTTAGTTTCATTTCTGATCTCTACCCACTCCTAAGGCAAATATCTGATCTTAGGTCTTTAAATGCTCCACGAAATGTTCACGTAAAAGTGGAGTTATAGAGAACGACACAGTTTTTATCAGCGGTCAAAAGAAGCTTCAGTAATATAGTGAAGTAGCACCAACGTGTTAAATCTGCTGAGGGGGGATTCTTGGAACTTTAAACTTTCTATATTTTGCCAAATGGACAACAAGAAAACCTGCGTCTGGTCGGTGTTAGACACCAGCTTAACGGGATTTAGGGCTTCTTGTGGGCGCTGATTTAAGTTTAACCTCAGAAACTGGACCTACCAAACAGCGGCCAAGTCAGACCCACAGAGCTTCATTCAACGTTCTGCTGGAGATCATCTGTGAGGAACAACTTTGAGCGTTTGGTTTCCTGCTGATGTGATCCAGGTGTGAGGACGCCTCGCTGGTGGCAGAAAGGACTCGAAATGTTTGGAGTTTCTGACACCAGCGCTAAATTTTACTAATGCAAACGGAATAAAAGCCCAGTGTAGATGAGCTGGGAGCCTTTTTGTACTTCAGTGAGGTTTGCTTAATTTTCCCTCTTTGTGTGTTTTATGAATGCTTGTTTCTCATTTCGTGTTTTTCTGTTTGATGAAGTCAGGATGAGCTCCAAACCCTGAACCAGTCACTAGAAGACCGAACTGTCTGCAGAATATTCTTCATCAAGCCACTAAAACGCAAACAAAATAAAACAGAATTCAGCTTTCTTTTTTGAAAGCTCTGCTGGTAGAATCATACAATGGGTTTTCTAGCAGAGTGAGTTCAGCAGCTCCACCAAGGCCAGAGGAAGTGCACAGCTAATGGCTGCCCTCCTTCCCTCCCGCTGAAATCAATAGGGTCAGTCCCCAGTGTTCGGCCGGACCTATCGACTGTTCTAACCTCTTAATGGAGATGAGAGGGAGGAGGAGCACTTATTGAGCTATTTGGAGGTGTTATTTCGATTTAAGCCGAGTCCTGCCTCCACCCACAAACCTTCAGCGCAGCGTTCTGGCAGACGACCGTCAGAGGAGACGGAACCAAACTGAACAGCAAACCTGCGAGCAGACACAAGAGCTGCAGGTGAGCACCACATCGACATGAATATCCACCTTACAAACACTTTCCTTTCTTTTCTTTTAGTACAAGTCGCTGCCAAACAACTCAGTGATCGCTTCATGAGGATGGCTTTTTCAGACTGAAACCTAAAACATACATAAACATGAAACATTCACAATACATCCAATGAGAACGATCATAAAACCATCAAACAGACCACGTCAGCCTTTAAGCAGGAGCTGCTCGACCCAAACGGATCAGAGGCTCATCAGTTTCCAAAACTCTTACTGTGATTAGATTTTCCACATTCAAGTTTAATTTCTGCACCTTAAAGCACAAAACAGGTTTCAGCAACAAAGAGCTTCACAAAAGCAGAAAACACACAGAAAAACAAAAACCTCCACAATAAGAGCTCCAGACTCCATCCATTCACCTGGTTAGTGACTGTAACCTGTCCAAGATGCTCAGATCACGTCTCACTGATACAGAAAAGTGAACACGAGTACGATGGATTAACACCATGAACTCTATAAAGGACGACTTGGTTTTTCATGGTAATATTCATGTTTTGTAAAAACAAACGAATGTTGGACACACACGTTGGTCCACTAGCAGGTAAAACAGGCTTTTCAAAACAAAAGTCATCAGACATCCGTTCAGTATAAATAGACGTTGTCATGACAACCACAGCTGCAAACGTCACACGTACTAAATGTGACTTCTCACCAAAACTCCTGCAGAAGGTTCGGTTTTGAGACCTGCAGTGCATCCTGGGAGTGTGTGAGATGGTTCAGTCAGGATGGGCCCTAACCCTAACATGTCCAGCAGGACCCTGGTTTAGATGTCCAACGCCTTCATGTGCTCACTGATCTACTGAAGGAACAACATCTGCTTCATCCCAAAGTCAGTCCCAAAAATCATTCTTTATTTTCACTTGGTTGGTTTCAGGTCAGATAAAAATGATGCAACAACACACAAAATCATCCATCCATCCATCCATCCATTATCTACACACCGCTTAATCCTCATGAGGGTCGCGGGGGGGCGGAGCCTATCCCAGCCGACTCAGGGTGAAGGCAGGTTCACCTGGACAGGTAACCAGTCTATCACAGGGCTACACTTAGAGACAGACAACCAAGCACACTCACATTCACACCTACGGACAATTTACAATCACCAATTAACCTCAGCATGTTTGTGGACTGTAGGAGGAAGCCGGAGAACCCGGAGAGAACCCACGCTGCACGGGGAGAACATGGAGACTCCACGCACAAAGATCCCGGGTGTCCTCACCGGGACGCCAACCGGAGACCTTCTAGCTGCGAGGCAACCGTACCACCTGGCCACCGTGCAGCCCCACACAAAATCAGTGTCTCGTTAATAGAAGTTACATGAACACGATGTGGAGCTTCTTGTTCTGATGTGGAACCTTCTTGTTCTGATGTGAAACCTTCTTGTTCTGATGTGGAGCTCCACGTAGGAACACGTTCACTTTAAAGCGTGTTCTGTTGTTGTTGCCTCCATCAGGGTTCTACCGTCACTGTGCAGAACGATGCGTGTGAAGAGTTTTTATATCTCTTCCTTGAAGAAGGAAAAGTTTCTCTGTGCTCATCCAAGTTCGGCACGTGTACGCACGTCATATTGTGACACCACAAGCCAATCCTGGTCCAATTTGCAGGTTATACAAGTGTGATGTGGAAGCATGAATCATCCAGCTCACATGTGCCATACGTTCACAGGCTGTGGACGTAGTTAATCAGGGAGAAGGTGCAGATTTAATGTGAAGACTTTTTAACAGATAAGACAGAAAATAGCTGTGGATGTGTCACTCATATGCCTGTGATGATAACAGCAGCCACATAAACTACATGAACATGTGAAGGCTGTTGGACTCGGTGTTCTCCGTCTGTCTGCTCGTCTCTTTCCTTCTGCGTACCTGAACCTTGATGTCTGACTTTAAAGCTGCTTCATATGGATTCCTGCGGTCCGTAGAGCAGAATTAGTGAGGTAAAATTCAGACCACATTCTCTTTCCTAACAGCGCTGACGTCAAACAGCTCTGCAGGAGCTGTGAGAAGCCCAAGGTGACACAGAGATCAGGGTCTGATTGATGCACAGCTCCTGGATCAGGTGATATTAAAACAGGCTTCCTCTGCCTCGCCGGCGTCTGCCGTCTGTGTTATTGTGTCCCGGCTCAGCTCATTGCTTTAGTTAATTTGACAGGCTCAATAAACGTGTCACCCTTAAATGGTATTTTCTCAGAGTCAGCCAGGCTGAACCGCCGCCCCGTCCCGGTACAAGTGAGGGAGGTGACCCGGAACCCTCTGTGACCGGCAACACGCTAACGACGGAGAAGCCACCTCTGTGCCTGCACGCTGATGCAGGTTCTGAGAGGAAACACGTCACCCAGCAGCTCTTTAAACCTTCTTTGGAGTTTTAATGTTTTCATTTGCATCACATACTGTATAAACACGGCGTGTGTGTGACAGCGTGGAGGCGAAACCGGGAGAACGAGCGCGCATATGTTCAGCATCTTAAATGGATGTTCAAATGTGGGTGGGGGGCAGGTGCTGCTACAGCCTCCAGGGAGCTGAGGAGTGTGTGTGTGTGTGTGTGTGTGTGTGTGCGTGCGTGTGCGTGTGTGTGCGTGTGTGTGGAAGTGGATGCCAAAATCACTCTTTAATGACTCGGGGGCTGTGCTCCCGTCGTGCTCGGGCCCCTGAGATCCTACGTGGCTCATAAATAAGCTCCTTATTTGCACAATGCGCCTCCAGCAACCTCAGGATGATGAGAAAGTATTTCTTCAGATGGGATATTGATTCAAGAGCACGCAGGACACAACACTTTGGGCAGGAATGGATTCCTGATTGGAATCCCCAAAGTAGGACAGCCGAAGCAGAACCCCAGAGGAGTCGCTCTTTTAAATATAACTTCAAACACAGAGAAATATTTTTGGGGGGGATTGAGAAACAGTTTGAACTTAAAGCAGCCTCCACCTGCTCTGTGTAGTCACATACATCCACATGTGAGCTGTCCATGGCGCTCAGTGAAGGATCGCTGCGTAACACGACCACGGGCGTGTTCGCCGAGCTGCACACAGATATGCAGGATGCAGATAACGCCCAACGTGGCACCACGGAATCCAAGACGTGGTGGGATCCTGTTCTATAAGTCACACTTCTACACGAATACTGGGCAACAATCCCCCCACAACAGACTCCAGATCAGCGCCTATTGGTTTGGAAAGCAGCAGCAGGATCCTCCTCCTGCACGAGTCAGGAAGCATGATTGGTTGCACATGCCAGCCTTCAGCACTATCACCACAGCTGGTGTATATTTAGCCGGCCGCCACCCCCTCCCCAGCCCTCCGTCAGCCCCTTCTTCCTCCCCACACCTCCGTCTCCTCTCCTCACACGCCTCCTACCACCTCGCCAGGAAGTGCGTCATCAGCTTGTCAAGGGGGAGCCTCTGGGGCGAGGCAATCTAATATTAGGAAGTCAGAAACTCTCCTTCATCAGGCCTCCTTCTGCATCGCACGCACAGAAAGATGCTCAGAACACCAGCGTGTGATGCAAGACAATGTGCACGGAGCTCTGCAGAGGCAGATATGTGCACGTAGCGCACACACCGTTCCTTCCTTTGTCTTCTCCTGTTCTTTGTCCAAGTTGACCGATTTCAAAGTGGAGCAATTTCTGGTTTGTTCTCTTTCAAGAAGATGAGTCATGAGCACATCTTAGAATAAGTTCTATCACAAGCTCCCCGTTGCTCAGAGTTAAACATGCGTCTGATGTCTGCTGGGATCCAAAGAGGAACTCTGACCTCTGACAAACATCTGCTTTCACGCTGAACTCTGAGGCTGTAATTTATCGTTACACAACAACAGTGTTGAACTCAAGCAGAAAAGGAAAATCAACACTTGTTGCCTTCTTTCCTCTCCAGCAGCACAGAGGCCAGATCGTTTTGTTCCTTCTCTCTGTCACAAGCAAACTCTGCATTTGTTGTTTAAAATGTGTGCGACCATCAGCTCAGCGTGTGAAGGGAGACGACATACACTGTAAAACAGCTTCTCTCTCTGGTGTCCTGATGTGGATTCATGTTTGGACCAAAGAGTTCTGCAGGACAAGCTGATCAGAACACAGCAGCACCGGGAACATGGATGGAGGAGACAGGGGGGCAGATTTTTCTGCAGCGAAGGCACCTGGAATAAAATGTGTGTGTGTGTGTGTGTGTGTGTGTGTGTGCCAGTACCTCCCTATTCAGCCTCGCCTCTTATTGCCCTGTCACCAGATGGGAGCGAGCAACAGAAGTGTGTGTGTGTGTGTGTGTGTGTGTGTGGTTAGAGGGAGGGGGTATTTCCCAAAACCCGAGCATCAGGCCTCCTTTTGTCCTCCAGCCTGTCACCGATGGCTTCACAGTGGGGCGACCAACACTCTCCAAATCTCATTAAAACGTGCGAGATGGGGGGAGGACTTCCACGTCTAGTGGGTCTGCAGCGACTCGGTCTGAGCTGTGTGGAGCTCCGTACGTATCCAGGCATGTTCTGTTGAGCTACCGGTTCCACGTAGACTCAGACTATCAAGCTGAACCACAAACACACTTCCTTTGATGCTTTATTGATTTCATGCTGTCACCAGCTCTTGCACATCTGATTTCATTAGTTCCAGTGATGTGACACTGATAGAGAGGTCTCAGAGCAGAAGAGCTCACCAGGATGAGGCTATCACTGTTGTTCTGCGTTTAGCCAGAACTCACAGCGGCTCCACTGATGGATCTTCTCACTCCGCTGTCCGTGGATGTCTGCTGTGTTCAGTAACACCAGCCCTGACTGCAACACGTCGGTAAACAACCTGAAATCTTCAACAAAAGGCCTTTTATTATCTCATGTTAAGCCATTTACCATAATTGCCGGTATGAATGGCAGCACACCGAGCCCTCATTGTTCATCCTGCAATTTACCCATTAGGGCCAGAAATTGCTTTAAAATTGCCGGCAATTACTTCTCATCTGCAGCAGAAACCACACACTTGCTCCTCAATTGAACCAAAGTGCTGAGTCCAAGCTCGTTTCTCTCTCGGTTATTGACTTCCTGCAGCCATTTTTAACGAGGATTTAACGGCACGTATTTGCATCCACCTAATGGATTGTGTTTTGTGTCACTGCGGTGATAAAATATGTCTGCGCGGCGCCTTTAAGAGGCGAGCCTGTGAGAGCAGACACCTTGGGACGAGTGTGTGGGAGAAAAGGGACAGACAATAAACAAATAGGATAAAACACACAGGAGACGCTGCCTCTGATATTTGCCACCGAAAAGATCACGGAAAGATGAGCAGCTTGATATTTCACATGAACAAAGAGAAAATGAGGAAAATTAAACCCAGATCAGTGACATTTTAAAGTTGTTTTGTGTCTTTTGTTGGGAGATTTTTCTGTGAGTGACTCCAAAATAAACTAATATGAGTCATTTATGCTTCAAAATGCTCCTCGGCTGCAGAAAACCAGCTGCTCGCTGCGCTCACACTGTTGCCTGCATTAATGGCATCCCTGAAGGGAAACTCAGTTCTGTCCTGAAATCTCTATTTGTCTCATTTTCTTCACATTACAGAAAATCTTCTCGTTCTTTGGTGAATGTTTTTTTAATGAAACACCTTCAGTGTGATCCCACCATCAGACATTACTGACTCCAGTAAGTGTATTTAAGACTGACGCCTGCAGTCCTGTTCAAACACTGAAGCTTTACCTCGCGGCTCCTGATTGACACGATATCAGCCGAGGACGAGATAACACCTCTCAGACTAATGCACGCTAAGTAAGGGCTGCAGAGAAGAGTCAGATGAAAAGGATAAGATAATGTCATGATATTTCTTTCATCATATCAGCTTCCTTTGTTATGTGCTGCCTTCCTTGGGCTCTCGCTCCCTCCCTCGTGCTCTTGCTCACTCTGTCACTGCTGCATGGTGACTCAGACACTGCAGAGATGCTCCATCTGAATGATATACCGGATGAGTCACACGCCGATCGGACACTGTCCATTTCTGAAAAGTTTTTTTTCTACACGCACAAGCGCACAAACGCTGCACAAACAGGCGTCGGCAGGTTGCAGCCTCTGAACCGGTTGTACAGTGCATCCACTCACAGTCCTGCAGACCTACAGACAGTCAGCTGTCATGATGGACACATCAAACACCGGTCTGCAGGCTCTCCTCTGCACCGACACACAGCAGTGAATCAACAGGCTGATTTTAATGGTGTTCCCTTCACACCGCTCTGACCGCCGCTGCACACGTGCAGTAAATCTATCAATCCACTGCTCACAGAGGGCCAGCTTCTGGTTCATCCCTTCACTCTCTCTGTCCATCTGTCAGTCTTTCTCCCTTCTGCTCAGACGGAGAGCCGACACACTTGGCATTTAAGGTTTTAAACCACTTGAACACCTTATTTTCTGGCCTTACACACAAACAAGACACATGCAGAGTCTTTGCTGCAGGAGCTTCAACAAGTCAGTCGAGCTCAACAGCTACAACCTGCAGCCAGTGGAGGGAAGTAACTACCACCGTTTACTCGAGTACTGTACAGAACGGCTGCTGCTTGATTTCAGTTTTTCCTTTCTATTCTACTTTAGGACATTTTCTTAACTGTGTTTTTTACTCTGCTGCATGACGGAGTGTTTCTACGTTCACGCTGATTTTACTCCTTAAAGCCGGCGTACATCTCAGTAATGAATAAAGTTTGGCAAAGCGCCTTAACGGATGCCACCTGAGTCAGCGTTCGGTGGCAGCTGCTACTTTAACGTCTGAATCATGTTCGTGGTCGGGTTGAACTGTGGATAGTGCAGCTTTTTACAATACATATGAATGAATGGAGTAAAAAAGATGATGAGCCTGATTCTGTTCTCTGTTTTCTCAAACTAGCTGATGTCTAATGAATGCTAAGTTCATGCCATTCATGAAGGACTGGATGCATTTACAGAAAACAACAAAGGCAGACGCTGAACACTCGACAGCATCTTCATCTGAAAGGATGTTCAGGAAAAATCATTTTGTTCAGACATTTTTGAGGCTGGAGTGAATTATATTATATTGTATT
>NW_007578475.1:167577-187446 GCF_000690725.1 Stegastes partitus
TGTAAAAAAAAATGTCCATAAGCTGTCAATTATTATTTATCGATCTCACAGAGAAAATATGACATATTTGAGAAGCTTTAATCCAAAAGCCAAACATGATTCCAGTGTTGTTCCCGTCCTGCTGTGTTGATGCTGGAAGCTGAGTGTTGCAGTGACATCCATCAGTGTGTGTGTGTGTGTGTGTGTGAGTAGGTGTGTGCACTGGCTTTCACTAATGTGGCTCTACATGTATTCCTTCTGTATGTCCTTGCCGAGTTTCTTTCTATTTTTTTGGTGCCTTTTGTCCATGTTTCCAAAACTGAAATGAGTTGCTATGGAGACCGGGATACATGTGTAAAGAGGAAGTGGCAAAGGAGAGAACTGTGGTTGTCAGGAGACACTCTGAGGTTGAGGCTGAAAGAATGAGCTTCTGCAGCATATGTACGCATGACTCAAGGTCCGGGCACATTTACATTCTTCTTTTCAGACTCATCATGTCACACGAGCCTGAAAAGACACACAAAGAGACAGACACTCAGCCGACCACCCCGCCGCTGATAATGAGAACAATAAAGCCCGGCTACATGCCCCTGTATGCTGATAAACCTTTGTTCATCATCACACAGGGAGGAGGCTGTGATCTTTCAAGTGTTGACAGGGGTTAAGCAACTCGCCGGTGATAATACAGACGTTTCAGGCACTCCATCACTTGATAATTACATTACTCTGGTACTCCATTGCTTCCACTCGCTCCTGGTAATCTTGTTAAAATCCCAGTGATTGGAATCACAGTGACAGAGACGGACGACAGCGAGGCGGCCGCCCGTGGAGCCGAGCCCTCCGTGTCTGACTGAAGGTTTTGAAGTGCAATAAGCTTTTGTCAGGTAACCATGGAGCTGCAGCGGCACACAGGTACTGAGCAGCAGAGGCCATCCAAAGATCCGTCCATGTGCCGTGTGCAGTTTCAAGAAGGAGAAGAAGTTACCTGCACAGCTCTTGGATGATTTTTCTGAAACACACACAGACACTTGAAATCACTGAACAATGGCTGCCTCTCCATTAAAGGTAAACATGGCTCCCCTCTTTCTCTTCAGCATCAAGGCCTTGTGAATAAGTTGCTATGCTGCCCTCTGGTGGCCACTTGTGAACAAGCCACAGAAAACATTTGGTGTATCAGGATGCTGCATGTTTGGTTTAACATCGAGTCAAGACCTGCAGAAATGTCCACGCCTCTAGTGTAAATAAGTCTGTTTCTAGGTTCCTGCTGTGGACTCCAGGGAACCGTGCATCAGCTTCTGCTTCCAGACCGGCTCCACATTTAGATGCTCAGTGTGGCAGGTAGTTTAATTAAAGTAAAGGTCTGCCCTGCAGCTACTGACCGAGGTAACTAGCAATCATTTGTCATGCGCAGGACTGGCTGACATATTATTTATTAGTCATTTATATGAACGCCTCGCAGCCACAAGCCGCCGACAGGCTGTGAGACAGGGTTCAGACTGTGGCTGGATCGCTGTTGGACAAGGGAATGATTAAAACACAGTTAAGAGCCTTTGACATGACAACAAAGGGAAGGCCCGGCATCTTCTCACATGACATGGTTTGATGACGATACAGTCTGAACTCTAAAGAATTCCTTCTTTGAATGCTTTTACAGACACACAGAACGAACACAACAGTTTAGATGCAAGTCACGTGTGATTTAAAAGCAAAAACCGTTTCAGACGTCTGCTGTCTGACTGTCTGACTAATGACAAAACTGCTGCTGTTTTAAATGCAGCGCTGCCCTTTTTACGTACCTGGACACAGTTAGAACAAAGAAATGTTCAAACTTAATTAAGCACAACGAGTTTGGCCCGTTACGAGTCCTGCTCCAGAAACACAGCCGAGCCTGAGCTCGTCTCACTGCTCTCTGCCTGCCACACATTTTCAAAGCTGAGCCTTTTGTTTGCCACACAAGAGCTTTAGAATCAGTTAGACTGTACACAACTGTTTTACAGGCTGAGTGGTTCACCGTGACGGGAACCTGAGCTCCATGAGCCAGGTTCACCGAATACCCCGTTCTCTCAGTTTAAATCTAAATCAAGTGGAAACTGGTGAAGACGTAAAATGCTGATGTTTGGTGAAAACAACTGAACCTTCACAATGAAAGGTCGTCGTGCTGCGTCAGCATCAAGATCGGCTCTGAGCTCTTGCAGGTGACTTTATTCAGATTTGAAACATGAACAGAAAAAGAAAAAAGCTCCCGTCTGGCAAACAGCACAGCAAAAGTCATTCAGGTCCATGAAGGCACCTCGTCCCACCCAGAATGCTCTCATCTGACAGAATGATAAAACACTTGTGAGTCTCTAATAAGTGTGTCCCCATCTGATGGGCCTGGGGTCCTCCTGACCCAGGGGACCAATTTGAGTGGTACACGGCACATGGTGCTCTGCTGAATTATCGACCCCCACCTCCACCACCACCTCCGCCGCTGCAGTGGGGCTGAGAGGGAGGCGGATTAGGAGCCAGTCGTCTTGGCAACCTAAGATGCCATCTGTCATGTGTGTGCTGATCCACATCGTGTAGCTGAGACACTGTTTTAATTCAATCAGTCTCTCAGTGCCAGACAGACCCCTGGTAAATACAGCAGCTCATGTCAGCGGGTATTTAACTACCAGTTATAAACTGGGTTTTCATGGAAATCTCACATTTGGAATATTGTGTTGATGGACATGTAGGTCTTTAAAGCACATCACAGGAGACTGAGGCTGAAACTTCAACCAAAAAATGTGACAATTATTCACCAAAAGGACAAAAGTTGAACAGAAGAACTGACACCACGCTGCAGCCAGCAGCTGGTTAGCTTAGCTTAGCATAAAGATTTTAAAAAAGTTCCCTGACAATAAGAAAGATAAAGAACACCGTCAGCCTGATCCTTTAGCGTCGGTGTTTTTATGAAGGGAAATAAATGAACCACCGTGTTGTCTGGCTTCGTTTTACAATCCGGCCTGCGTTCCAGATGCTGAGCGACTATTTATTAACTCTGTGGGTGCGTCTGAGTCATTGTTAAATTGGTTTAACGGGTCTTTAAAGCGCCATCAGTATGTCCGCTGCACCATACCTGCTCAAAGGCCCGTTCAGCCTCTGGAGCAGACAGGATGTGATTCACTCTCACTTCAGAAGCTCCTCTGAAAACAACAGCTCCCCTCAAAACGCAGCTGTTCTGCTTTGCTTTTCTGTTGCAGCTTAGATGACATCTCATCGTATGTTCCTGCAGCAGGAAACGCACCAACGCACACGTTTGTTAATGCTCACAGTCGCACAGGCCAGATGAATGCTAAAGCAGTGAAACGAGCAGCAGGGCAGCAGGGACGAGGACCTCTGGAAGCAGAGGGGAGTGTCTGATAGACGGGATGACATGAGGCTCTCGTCCTCTGGGACAAGCTGCAAATGAAGCAGCAGCCACAGCTGGGCCCGGACCAGGCAGGAGAGCACAGCACCGGCTTAGCGTGTAGCTGCCTCCACCACGTACCTGCCTGAGCGACGTCCTGAGGCGCCTTCCTACAGGCCTCCTGGTAAATACAGAACAAACACCACATCCCCTTTGGGAAGACGCAATTAACACCCCCTCCATTCTGCTAGCAATAATTAAAATATGATAATGAGCAAGAAATAGTTGCATTTGTGTTTGTTGAAAGTAAAGAAAATGAGTCATTTCATTTCAACCCGAGGAGAGTTGAGAAGGAGCTGATCCAGGTTCCTGGTGGTTCCACAGGCAGACACACAGAAAGAGTCTCGTTACTGGTATGAGGAGAGAAAAGTTTACGGCTGCAGAGAGCTCCGAGTCACCAGGTGGAGCTCAACTTCCTGATCACAAAACACGAGCGCTAAATGTGTGAGAAGCATCAGGTATCACCTCCACCCTCCTGTTACCTCCAGACTTACTGACATCTTTAATCCCTGGGTTCAATGTGCTCCCAGCAATGTAGACCTCCAGAAAATATCATAATTAAAATGGTTACCCTGGTTTATGTGTAAATAGCCCTTTAAATAAAACTGAAAAAATGATGTCACTGACTCATTTAGAGGTGTTCAACAGTGGATGGGATCAAACTGACCTCACAGGTAACAGGAGGGTTAAATAATAAGACAACAGGAGGGTTAAATAATAAGACAACAGGAGGGTTAAATATGACTAACTAACTCATGTAAACATCTGCATTTACTCAAAGCTCTCTGAATCGTATTCAGTTGGACTAATTTGCTCCCAAAATGTTTGCAATGTTGAGAAATTCAACAGTTACAGGATTTTTTTTCTTTTCTTACAAACGAGTCCAAAAACACAAACAGCCTCCAGCAGCACGAAGTCCCAGAAGCAGAGTCCAGAACCTCTGGCAGCCGGTCAGTCGGGGTCAGTCGGGGTCAGGAGGGGTCAGGAGGGTTAGGTTTAGGGTTCTTGGGCAAATTAAAATCACTTGTGACGTCCTCCCTGATGTCGGTGCCACAGGGGTTCAAACATGCCTGAAATGTGCTGACTTTTGTGGAACTATTGAATAAAACCAACATGAAGGTGAGACATGAGTCCCCGACATGCAGACCAGACGGAACACCTGACAGTAGAAGTAACTCCTAACGGTGATGCAGGTGATCTGCTCTGTGTGCTCCTACTTTATTCTTACTTTCTAGGAAACTTTATGAACAATCTCCAACACAAATAACCTCATTAAAACCATGAGGAAGCCTACTGAACCCTGTCCAGGACTTTCCAGACGTAGAAGGTGTTTCTGGATCCACTGGACCCCAAGAAAGAACCTGTGCAGACTTTGTGTTGGTGTTCATTCCAGACTTCATGTTAAACACGTGTTCTGATCAGCTGACCTGTGATTGGTTCCACATGCAGGACACAAGACCACATGGCCCGGGTCCAGAGGAGCCGACAGTCCTGAACAGGGTTCATTTCATTCTAAGCCCAACTTGTATCCTTCCAATCCAGACTTTGTTGAGCCGAAGTCATCAGCTGTGGGATTGCTGGTCTGGTCTGACTGGTCTTACTGGTCTTACTGGTCTTACTGGTGTTTCAGTCCTGTGGTGTCACTAAACTTTATGGAACTACTTAAAACCCCAAAAAAAATTCAAGACAGAAGTCATGACATAATTTTTTCTTCTTAATGAAAGTGTTTTTAACAATTACAGGACAGTCGTCGTAGACGTGTTGCTATGGAAACCACGTTTACTTCCGGTTTATTGGCTTGTTGTGAGTTTCCGCTGAAACTTTCTCTCGTTCCTGAAACGTTGTCAGACATCAGCAGCCACCGGGATGGCCTCCTTCCCTCTCTGTTCGGTCTAACTGTAAACCGACACCTCCGGGCAGCGGGCGGGCCCAGCGCGCGGTGCGGCCCGCCGCTCCGGTGCGCGCTCACATGTGGCGGAGCTGAGGGCGACGAACATCTGGTGGAGCCAGAGATGCGTGTGTGAGAAGAAAGACGCTGAGAAGAAAGTTTGATGAAAGAAGAGCAGCTCTCTGAAGGAACTCTGCAGAGTTTTGTGAGTTTGTTTTACGTTTTCTGAGCCGTTCTCGTGTTCTGACGGTGGAACCACAGATAGATGATAATAGATAAATATTAAAGGCCTTCAGCATGTGTGGATGGGAGGATGAAGGCAGAGCACAGCGCTGATGGACATGTGGATCATCTCCATCATTAGCATTTATTTTATTTTCATTTTAATATTCGTGTTTTGTTCATAGACACACAAAACTGTTAGAATTTAAATCAGAGACCAACACGTTGCTTCCATGTGTCCCAGTGAATTTTACACTTTTTGTTCTTTCATACTGTTTATTTTCTGTCAGTTCTGTAAATAGTCCTCACATAACGGGTCGATGCAGAGCAGAACCTGTTCCCTGGACTCAGAACTCCCTGAATGATCCACTGTTCTGACTGCTTTATGGGCTTCATCTCAAAACAATCAACGGAAGCCTTTTTCTAAGTCTTGGTGCCAGAGTTGTGTTTTATTGGGTTTTGCCGCCGCTGCTGGAACACAGAAGGTGTCCAGTGTTGGGCCGATGGACCTTTCCATCCTGTGTTGATGTGAAGGTTATTTAGTCTGGAAGCAGCTGACGGGGAGCCGCGGGGCGAGAGCGCCGCTGTAGCTGAAATCTATACCTCCGCTGTGCAGTTGTGTCCATTCAGTACCGGCTATTCCTCCTCTGGTTCACATGACCTCTTTCAAGCTGCTACAACCAACAGCTGACACCTGAGACAGGCTGCAGAAAGCTGCTGCTACCATCAAGTTATTCATCTTGATATTTCATGAATAGTTCTTTCAAACGCTTGACGTGGACGTTGAACAGATTTGGAAGACAAAAGCGGAACGCTGCAGGTCACAGACCCGGTTTCTACTGGGTCTGTAGGAACACATTCAGTCTTTCTGTGACACATTTCCTGCTATCACTTGTTTTTTCCAGAGCAGACGTGGGAGCTGTGCCTGACATGTAGGGAGGCAGACTTTTGTTAACTAGTTGTGAAGTTAGTTGTTTACCAGACACAAGCTTGGGTTCGGTTCTCTGGAGCGGTGCTGAAGGCCACATGCACCCAAATCATCCATCACTCTGTCGTCTTCCATACGAGCAGCACTCGTTGTTCAGGTGTTTGAGCCATCGCTGCAGCTCAGATCCATCATCAGCACACATCTGTCCACCGCTGTGTGAAGAAGCAGCTTTCATTGCAGAAACATCACTGAAGCAAATCTCACTGTGGACGCGTTAAAGGCAGAGTGAACGAGGTGGAATAGAAACGCTGATGCATGCACGGGCCTGTGTGTGCGTTCCCGTGTTTCCAGACGTGGACAGTCGGCCCTGCAGGGATATAAAGGCTGCTAGTGTCTGAGAGCCGGCCACTGCTGACCTTTGCCTTCCCTTCCCAGCAGAGCCGTCCTGTAGGAGAGGTGTGAATGTTGCACCTGGATGTTTTGTTGGAGACAGAGGCTCTCATGCCCTGCTGGTCAGCCTGTAAACCCTCCTCAAACTTGGCAGCCTGTGCCCTCTGCATATACCTCGCCTCTGTCCCACGTCTGCAGGACGTGTTTACAAAAGGCCTTTTCAGTGTGTCTGCTCAGAAGCGTTTTCCTGCAACATCTTCACATGTCAGCCTGACGCCAGCCTGCCCTGACATACATACTGTATGTACGCCGCTGCCCTACTTCCCCTGTAATCAAGGCGCGAGGGAACTTTCTGCTGATGGAGGGAAACTTTATGACGAGATACTTTTGAACTTGTAATGATTATCCGCAGCGCCGAGCTGCAGGTTCCTCAGACGGTGAAGAGCTAAGCACGAGCTGTGATGCATGAACCAGACGTTTAGCCTCCAGGTGTGCATTTACTAGACTTTTCTACTAAAGATGAAGTCTTTGTTGCAGCTACGGTTTTGTTCGCTATGTTAGCGACATGGTTTAACCCTGTTCAGGACTGTTGGGCTCTTTTGGACCCCAGGTCATGTGGTTTAGGGGACAGGTGTTGTTTTTTTATTATTTTAAATATAAAAAGAGGGACATGTGTCGTGCATTTGGAACCAAACATACGTCAACTTATCAGAACATGTATTAACATAAAGTCTATAATGAACACCAACACATATTCTGCTCAGATTCTTTCTTGGGGTCCGATGGACCCAGAAACACCTTCTACGTATGAAACATGAAGGTTCTGGACGGGGTTAAGGGGTGACAAAGTTCTGTCTCTTAGCTAATCAATTGAATGTTTCCTGAATATCTTGCTGTGGCTTCTTTACAGACCTTGATGCTAAATATGAATGACGTTGACTTACGGTTAAGAAGAAGTAAGATGATGAATGTGATGAACAATAAACGATTGTGAACAAAGGTTTCCTGTAGAGACCATGTCTGTCATGGCAGCCTTGAGCTTCCAGGAACTCTCAGTTTGATGTGATGGATGATTGAAACACGTGCATCTGTGTCACAACTAAAACAAATCGTGCATTTTTGTGCTTTCATAGATTCAGTTTTGGTCTTTTGGAAATAACAGAATCTGCAGGTCACAAACATCCAAACAGCAGCTTTAGATCACAGTCCTAATCATACAGAAAGTTGTTTTTATTAAATGTTCTTGGACTCTTCACTTCTCTTCAGCTGCCAACACTAAAATGCTCGACTGCTTTTTGTGACAAACGTGTCTCGACCGTTCCATCAAAGAAAACTGAGAGTTACAGGAATCGTTGCACATTCACGACTGCCATGATGTCCTTTGACTTGACAAGTGTGTGCAAACTGTTGCTCAGGACAAAAGATGAGCACGTTAGCACTGATGCTTTCACTAGCATTTAGATGACAACTCAAGTAAAGCCGCAGAGAGCTGCTAGCAGCGCCGCATGCTGCATCCAGACCAGCAGCAGCCATGCTGCCGGTTCATACATGTGAATGAGGTCAGTTTGGCGATGCAGCACAAGCAGAGACTTTCTTGTGCAGTGTGTGAGTGTAGGACTGACTCAACATGTAGGCCGATGCAGCGCGGTCCATGTGCTCACAGCCTGTTTACAGCCAAACTCTCTCCTTCAGTGTTTTGGTGTCTGAAAAGCCCCAAAACGAAGTGATCCGTTACTCAGACCGACCCGCCCGGATCATTTGGACCACACATGTCCAGCCACCACGTCGCAGCACTTTGTTGCTGTAATGCTGCTTTCAGCCCCGTGTCTGCTCACTCGTGTTCCTTTCTAATGAAACGTTGGAGTCAGTCATCTGGCACAAACCGGGCCTCGGTTTCTCCTGTACATTACTCAGCAGACCCAGTGACCCAGTGCATATGTTGTCGTCTTAATTCCAGCTGATTAGCAGCGAGCATTACTGGCAGTCAGAGCAAGTCTCTGCATGGGGCTGAGCTTTACGACGGAGGCTGCTCTGGGAACAGCACAAATGAGCCATGCAGCAGCACCAGGAGACGGGCTCAGGGCTGCGGCTGTACATCTTATTAAACACAAGCTGCCTGCAGTCAGTCACTCTAATCCCTTTGATTAATGGCTGTGTGTATTGTTGGTGGTGAGTATCAGTTGTGCTCATGGTAGCCGGCGCCATAGCTTCTACCGATGTTGTTGTTTTTATCCATTCACTCCAAAGGATCCACCGCTGTTAGCTTTGACAATTATTACGTTATAGTCACTTGTTGTTTTCTTAAAGGATATTTTAACATTTTTAAACTCTGTCTTTCATCCTTTTGTTCTGTACATTGCGTGAAGAGCTCCTTCCTTCATGTCAGAGGAAGAGCTGAAGGTCCAGTGGTCAGCTGTCAGATAGGACCGCTCAGTTAAAGCGGCACCATCTCTGTTCCCTCTTTGTTGAATTGTTCTGTCAGAGCACAGCCCAGAAGCAAACCTGAAACAACGAAGAACTAAAATGCATCCGTGATTTGTCATCATTCTGCTGAACCGGCTTCACTTCATTGTTCCTGGGATGCTGTTGACTTGTCCTCTAACTCTGACTGTCTGCTGACCTGCTGACCTGCGTTTTCTTTTTAGCCGTTTAGCCGTGGCTTAGCCGTTTACAGTTTCACCAGCAATGCACCGAAACGCCGCAGCAAACCGTGAAAACCTACTTGGCAATAAAACAGATTCTGATTCGGCTCATTTAAGGCGACCGTCTCGTCCTGTTTCTTTCTCGGTCTTTTAGGAATGATTACAGGAACGTCCTCATGATGGGAACAGGAGCAGTATCTGGAAATAGGCTTGAAACATGTGACCCTGTCCTTCCTGCTGAGATGGCCTCATACCTCATTCCATGTTTACAGAATCAGAAGATAACAAACAAACAAATAAACAAAAATCAGAGTAACTCTGTAGAACACTAACAGGTTTGGTTTGGTTGGGGTTCTCATTGGGATTCCTTTGATATGTTTACTTTTCTTATTTCACGTATCATGAACACTTTTCTCTAAAGTTATGTGTCTGTTCTAGTAAATAAGAACAACCACCGGACCGGACCGGACCAATACAAATACAAACAACCGTCTGATGGTCTCCCCACCAGGGTCCTTCACAGACCAGCTGGAGCTGAAACATGGACGGTGACGTGGGAGCGATGAGCGACGGCCTGGACGGTCCTCTGAGCCCGAGGCACCTCACCGGGTTGGGGATGAGCTGTCTGCTCTCCCCAAAGAACAGACACTCCGGACCGGGCCTCACCAGCCTTCAGGAGTTCAGCCAGTGGCTGCCTTACCGCCACGACGCCAGCCTGCTGCCCATGAAGGAAGACCTGGCCTTCTGGCTCAGCACCATGATGGGTGAGGCAGGCCGACTGTGATCCACAACATTTGGTGGTTGCTTCGGTCTTTACAACTGAAATCTGGACTCGTGCCGTTTCTTTTAGAAAACATGTAGGTGTTTTGAAGTTGTTAAATTACAAGACAGGACGTCCAAGAATCACCGCCGGTTGTTGTTTTTTACGGCTGTCCTCGGATGGACACGACTTGACAACTCTGTTAGGGCTTTTATTTTGAAGAAAAGGTTTAAAGTCATGTTTAACACAAAGGCCCATTACCCTGCTTATTATCCCAAATCCCTGAAATACCTCTTCATGAGGGGAGCTTCCCTGGAACTCCAGGAAAAGGGATGCTTCCTCCCACTTTGCTGCATTGTGAGGGAAACATGAAGGGTCTGGACATGCCACGACCTGCTGGGAGACGTCTGCAAAGTGGCTCAAACATGACGGATTTCTGACTGATGTTACCACAAGAAAAGAGGAAAAACACAGTCTGTCAAAACAAGCTGTGTGGCAGTGATTTGTTCAGAAACAGGGAAGTGGTCTGACGATAACGAGCCGGTTACAGAGTGTTAAATAAATGCTGTGGTTCCTGCACACTTCAGCTCTTCTCAGACCAAACGTTCCTGTGGCTGCTTGTCATATTTTGTAAATCTATAAATCAAAAGGAGCTTCAAGGAGCTGTGCGTTGCCTTTATCTTGAAGGTTTTGTGGGCATCAGTGCAGCAGCGTCTCCAACAGACATCCGGTACATGTTTCTGCAAACGTTCTTACTTTAGAGTCCTCATCCACCAAAGTGTTTCATAAAATCCTTCATAAGTTAAAAGTACCTTTTTAAAAAAAACTGCAAACCCATCTTATTTGTTCAGAGTCAATCAGGAAAAATGGGTAAAAAGATGTAAGTAGTTTCACACTTTAACTGTTTTGTGGTTCCTCCTCTGGCTGCTCATTGGTTAGAAGTCAGATCAAATCCAGACAACAATCTGCTCATCTACTACTAACATATTGTTTTGGGTTTTTTTGGTAAAAAATTCACCAAAAGTCCGAAGGACCACGTAGAGTGATGGCTGTCCGTGGCTGTGTCTCTCCTCAGGCGTGGAGCTCACAGCAGACCGTCTGATGGAGAGGCTGGATAACGGCGTTCTCCTCTGTCAGCTGGCGCAGCTGCTGCAGGAGAAGATGATCCACGCCAACAGCAACAAGGTGCTGCTACAACACACAGACACACACTTCTACACACCAACATGTCACAAGAATTCAGCTGCAGAAACTCAAAACCACGAAGGGTTGAAATCCATCACAGGAACAAGAACGAGTCACAGTAAAGCTGAAAATAGCTCATAAAGATGTCCGTCAGGTTTTCAGAGAGCCGTTTCCATCCCATGGTCAGGAATCAGTGAACTGTAAAGAAGGGAGTTTTCTTAGAACCCAGACGGAACCGGGTCAGGTCTGAGGTGTGACAGCAGTAATGTCTGCTGGTGCATTCACTGGTTTTCTTTCACTAATCCTCTCTTTGCTACAGTTGTGTTTAGACAAGCTCTTGTTCCTTCATGCACACAAACGCTGCCGTATAATGGAGAGGACGTCTGTGTTTGTACTGAAGCACAGGTGTACCCCGAAAGACGGCCCGGTATCGTTTAGCGCTGGCTTCCAGTCTGTAGCCTGAAGCATTTATCCGTTAATGTGTTTCTGCAGAAATAAGAGTTTCCACTGCAGGCTCACTAACTGTTGAACACAATCGCAGCCTTTCATAAGACGAGTGATCCACTGGCGAGCTGACGCAACTTCTGGATCGTTTTTCGCCCGAGACAACACGGCCAACTTCCTGTACTGGTGTCGAAAGATCGGCGTTGATGAGGCTTACCTGTTTGAGTCGGAGGATTTGGGTGAGTTGATACCAGAGATCACGTCTCACATCACATCCACGGCGTTAGCGTTAGGAGCCTGAAGGCCTGAAGTGAGCGCGTGCTGCACGTCCCTGATTGGCTTTAGCGGTTTCTTTGTATTGATGTGTTTCTATTCAGTTTTTAATCTGTTCGTTGCTCCTCAGTCTTTTTTTTCTGAATACATCTCACGTTTCCAAAGTCCTGTAATAGTGCACGTGTTCAACATAGAACAAGACATTAGTTCATAATATATGTACTTCTACCAGTTTACTGTATGATTAGCGGTGTTAGCGGTCATTAGCGTGGACGCAGAGCAGAAGGAGTTAACTCCAGAGTCGGATTAGTTGTAACCTTTTTGGAAAGTTTGACTAAAACCTCATTGTGAACGTTTGCTGATTGAAGCTGACTCTGACACATCCGCTGTGCGTGTCCTTGCTTTCAGACTCCCTGTATTGTTTCCCCACAGATGTCTTGTGTCGTGATGCTTTGTGTGTCTCAGCAGAACCCAGCCTGCAGTCATGGTGCTACCGTGGCCTTTATCATTAAACATATAGTGTCTTTGCTCCTCTTCCTGGGCATGTCTATGCACGGCAGCAGATGCGTGAGAATGATAATGTGCAGGTTAATCCCTCTGATAATGCGCCGCCCTGCAGGCAGAGCGCCCGGCTTCACTTGACTAATTGAGTGACGGGGAGAGAAACCGTCCTGAGCTGTGACACCGAGGAACAGACCATCTTCTGTTCCTAACGGATGAATGAATGAAAATATGCTTTTAACCATAACTTGGTCTGGTCTGAGCTGTGTGTGCAGAACCTGCCTTTTAAATAAAAAAAGATAGCGGACTAAAGGCAGGCCTTGTGAATGAAGCCTTCATGCCCTCATGCCCTCAGCAGCACATCCAGACCCACAGGAATCCTGCTTCACAGATAGAGGAGCACAATAGGGCCAGAGAGCCTCCTGCAGCCTCTGCTCAGCTCACAAAGACCAGGAGTTTATCTCCGGAAACATCTTTCCTTTCAGATGAGTGACTTTTTCATTTCTACCCTCCGTCCTCTTTGTTTTGTTGCTGTGTGAAGTCCTCCACAAGCAGCCCCGGGAGGTGTGTCTGTGCCTGATGGAGCTGGGACGCATCGCGGCCAGGTAACTAGAACCAGCAGCAGAACCTCATCTGTCTGTGTGTGTCTGTCAGCTAGATTATAAATCAAGCTAAAATGTTTGAGCCAATATGAAACAGACTTCAGTGGTTCCAAACCTGATTCTGTCCCTAAACCAAAGCAGCCGTCCGCCAGCGAGACGCACCGGCTTCTGGATGTGAGCGCTGGAGGTTATTTAACTCTGTCAGTAGTTTATATTGTTACAGTATTTGTTCATATACTTGAGCCGTCATCAGTGTTTGGTCACATTTGCATTCCCACTGACTGGATGTTTTCACCTTTTATCCTCCTGCTCACACCTGTATGCTTTTATTGTGAAAGTCTCTTATCATTTTATTGGTCAGTTTTTATGGTTCATTTATTCATTTTTCTTAACAATTAGACTCAATTTAGTCATTTATCCGTTACTTTTAAACACCATTTCAACTGTTTGTTCATGACGTTTTAACTTGAACTCGCTCCTCCAGCTGCAGCATGTGTTTGCTTTCAGAGGACTTCATTGGAAGTGTCAGAGAGTGGCTGTTCCTCACGCTGTGCTTCAGGGTGGATGCATCTGTACGATGGCTGATGTGTGTTTGTGAACCTCCAGGTTTGGAGTGGAGCCACCAGGACTGGTCAAACTGGAGAGGGAGATCGAGCAGGAGGAGGCGGGCTGCTCCTCTCCATCATCCCCTCTCTCCTGCTTTCCTCCTGCTTCGTTGTACTCGCCATCACAGCCGTCGCTGCCCCCGGCGCCCTCCCCCCCACCGCCTCCACCAGCTCCCCTCACTCCGAGCGCCACCCGTCCGTCTGAACCCCTCGCCGCCTCCCTCGCCTCTGATCTTCCATCAGCCGCGACAGACCCGGAGCCGACGTGTTCATCCCCCCCTCAGTGCTCGCTCTCAGCCTCTAACCTCTGCACCACCACCGTCTCAACACAAACGCCTTTGTTCTCCTCGTCCTGCACCACCAGCACACCTGCTTCGACTCCGCCGGGCCAAACCCTGGTATCTGCTGCCAAAGTCTGTCCTACCCCAGTAAACAGCCACCCTCCTGCTGCAGCTCCTCCACCCCCCATCACCTCCCCACCAGCAGCACAGGCTCCTCGCTCGTCCAACAGATCGGCGAGCCGGAGGAGCGCCCGCACCACCAACACTTTGGATGACATTGTACGTATCTTGTTTGAGCTTACGGGTGTAGACGACGTGTTTGCACTCAGTCTGACTCTCTGTTTAATCTGCTACAGGTGAGAAACATCATTGAAAATCCCCCCTGCAGCTGCCCCGCCAAGTTCCTCGTTGAGAAGCAACCGAAAGGCTGCTACCGTGTCGGGGACAAAGTTCTGTACATACGGGTAAGTACTCTGGCATTGTTTCCTGGAAATGATGGTTCTTCTTAAACCTAAAGCACATGAGGAACACCATCTCCTGCACTTTGCGTACCCACCATCCACCCCGACCTCCTCCCTGAGACTCATCACCATCATAATACAGGCATCAAAAGATGGTGGCACACATGGACACAGCGCCCCCTTCAGGAGGCAGCAACAGCGAACGTTTAGTGTCTTATCCCAGAGGTGCTGGTGGAATGATCCTGATGAACGCTCTCTAGCCCTCCCTGTAGGACTGTGTGTGTACAGCAACATGACAATAAACTGGATTTGATTTGATCAAAAGTCATGTAGTAAAGCAGGAAGTTAAATAAATAAATAAAGCTCTGTCGTGACGATATGTGTCACCAGAACTTGTAGATTATAAACGAAACTTAGCGGCTCATCTGATGAAGACGCATCGTGGACGCTGCAGCGCATATTAAGGCCCTCAACTTGGAAATCAACAGTTGAGTCAGCAACAGGTGCAATCTGTGACTGATTAGCAATCAGTCACTGGGATGGAGACGTTGGTACCTTTCAGCCTCCCTGAGTCACGCTCCGCCCGTATGCGTCTGTATGAAGGCTCAAGGAAGGGAGGCAGGGTTGCTTGGCAACCAGTGGTCAGGATAAGACTGGGCTGACAATGATTGCATTCAGTACATAGACCTTCAGTGAAGAGTTCAAACCTGGAAGGAAAAACAAACACGTCTCTTTCAGGATGATTGTGCGGAGATGTGACCTTGGTGTGCCCTTTAAATGGCAGCCCACTCGGGAGTCGAGGTCCATCTGTGCGAGGAGGCTTTTGAATGTGAGAAGAAGGTTTCACTTTGCTGAATTATACATCCGTCCGTCTGCAGGAGAGAGAAAGCATAACAGCTCCAGTGTGTGTTTAGCGAACGCTGGATTCGTCCAGTGCCGTTCTTAAATGCAAAAACTGGCATGTTTAAAAACTCCATGTTAGTTGGAGATAGACCGACAGGACTGGATGAATTTCACACGTATATCTTCAGCGCTGAACAGATTTGTGTCAGCGTGCTGGTCGCTGGCTGCAGCCCATTAAATGCTTTGTTAATTGTGTTGAAGTCCCATTGAACCAACGGCCTCTAAATCAGTCCGTCAGCGCCTCCGTGTCACAGCTACGCTTTGACTGGCCGACAGATGTCATATTTTCACTGTCCGTTTAGAACCAGCGCTCCCCTTCGGGCCACAGAACACCTGTTTCTGCAGCAGACCTGTCAGTAGCGCTGAAGCACGCGTTTGAACAACACATCAAAGAAACCAGAGGCTATAAAAGTGTCACAGCGAAGCCGCTGCTTGTTTAAGGTCAGTTTAGCTGCATGCAGAACAAATACCTCCACAACTACTTTTCCTGTGTATGTGGACCTTTAGGCGCCGCCCGGCTCAGCGTCAGCGTTCAGCCGTGATCACTGGTCTGTGGATACGACTCGAGCTGCTCCCTTCTGCTTCCTCCCGGCCGCTGACGAGCAAACACGCCTCAGCTGTTTGCATGGAGCGATGCAGCCCATCAAGCTGCCTACATGCAGGAAACATGCCATAAACCTGCATCCCGTCCAGCGTGATGACCCCGGTGCTGAGCCCCATTCAGCGTGTGCAGACCTTTTTAAAGAGCAGATACTATTGATTACCACGACAAAGTCATTAGCGAGGGGTTTAATCAGACAGCTTGTTAATGAGCGACTGAGCATGACCGCCCCTCCCCTCCTGTAAACCCCCTCTATTCCCTCTGGAGACCATTCAGTCACGCCGGCCCTGGAGTGCTTCTGCCATTCTTTGGTGTTAAAATAGAGGAAGGCTTTTCTTTCTTCTCCGTGCCCAATTAGACTCTCCTTCAGCTTTGTAGCAGGGACGCTGTCTGACAGTGTCAGTAGGAGGAAAAGACATTCAAACATCTCACAATATCATGGCCCGTCAGCGCGCCGTTTATAATGCAGCTTTAATTAAAAAATACTGAAAAACAATCTTGTTTAGAAGGAGAGAGGAGCAGAGTGGTGACAGTTGGGTTGATGAGATGGTTTTTTCCACTTTCACCTGAGCGTGTCTTTTAGAAAACGGATCATAACCTTCTCTCTCACGCTGACCCGGTAGGAGCTGTTTGGTTTTGGTTCTGGAGTTGATTCTGACCTCCGACCTCACAGTGGATCAACCAAGAGGACACAAAGAGGGATTCATTCATACAGAAAACCTCAGAAACTGGATAAAGCAAACAAGAGGCGGCTTTGTTCTGAGAAGTGGTGGAAGATGATCAGAACTCTTCATTTCTTTTGCAGGTATTTTGTCAAAATGTAAGATATTCATTATTCATGACGTTCACCTGGAGGCAGCTCGACTGTCTCGGACAAAAACCTGCTTCGTTTGGAGCCCCATAAATCAAAACTAAGACCATCTACAATGATTTGGATTCATCTGATGGAAGTCCTTACAGTAGATGTTCAGTCTGCCATTAAAGGAAGATTCACCAGTAAGACGCTCCGTCCTCTGGTCATGTGACCGCTACAGCTTATAAACTTAGAGCCAGTTTTATTATAGAATAAAAAAACAGACCTACATGGGAAAGAAACGGGAAAAACTAAATAAATAAAAACAACAACAAGCCCGTGGTATCATCGTACAGGGACTCTAAACAGCACTGAGGTCAGAACCAGAACCAGAACCAGAACCAGGATGAGGCGTACCTACACTGCAGCTTGTCTGTTTACCTCAAAGTGTTTGGTACTGAGTGTTCTCTGAAAAATGGCATCAACAGCGAAGAGGGATGTGGCTAAAGCCTGCCTCCTACTGGCCAGTGTTGGGAAGCTTCTCCTCCCTGAGCACACTCATGCATCTTTCAGAAGGAGAGGAGAGAGGGGATCAATGGAGCTGCCAGGGAGGACACAAGGGAATCCAGACGCTAGTTCATGGGCTGCAGACGTAGCACACAGTGTACGGAGGAGGAGGAGGAGGAGGAGGAGGAGGAAGAGGAGGAGGAAGAGGAGGACTCCTGGAGGAAAGACGCTGATTCTGGTGTTTTCCTGGATGATCACTCTGGTGTGTTGGCAGCTGCTTCGACAGCGTTTGGTGTCGGAGGTGCAGGAGGATTCACGCACAGAAAAAACTGATAAATAACAAAAAAGACACGCAGATGAGGACTGAAGGCCTTTTTTTAATCAAACAGAAACCATTTGTTTTAATCACTACTAAAAAGTATGAAGCATCTTAATTTGAAACTACAGGACAACATGGGAAGTCTTATCTTCTGACAAAATCAATCTAGCTGCTGTTAGGTCATTTAATAAAATAAAAACGGCCTCTTTGGACAATGAGCTTTGCCTGGCGACGGAGTTTTTGTGAATGAAGAGCTGTCAGGTTGGCATTCCCTCCACGTCTGACAGGAAAGTGGTTTATTCAGGATGTCAGACTTGACCCCTGTCAGCCTCAACATTTTAATCTGCAGGATGACAGCTGAGACCGAGCGTCTGGACTTCCTGCAGCCGCCGGGTCGCCCTCCTGCGCCTCCGTTGGTTTATCTATTTATTTGATCCCGTACACGTGACGCCCACCTCCCACAACACGACCAGCAGATCTGCTTGTATTATCACGTCCTTAATGGCTCCATAATGAAGGGTTTATTGGCGATAAGGCGGGAAGGGGGAGGGGGGCTGACAGAACAACGGACGGCTTTGCAAGGCCTCCTGGGAGCGCTAATGTCTGCAGGGAGCTGAGGGTCTGCGCTGAACTCATCTCAATTTCTCCTTTCATTTTTTTTCTTTCTCCAGGATTTATATTGTGGCAGCAGTTGCCATGGCAGCGGTTGGTTTTCAGCTGTGAGGACGGCTGTCTGTGAGGACGGATGTCTGTGAGGACGGCTGTCTGTGAGGACGGCCGTCTGTGAGGACACGTCCAGACACACCTGACCTCACTGCTGCTGGCCCATGGCACTGTGCAGGAGTTCTGATATTTAAAATAGTTCTCATTAGATGTTTTGTGTTGTAGATCTGTGCAGTAGGCGTGGCCTTGTGCGTCACTGCATGCATGTGTGTGTGTGTGTGTGTGTGTGTGTGTGTGTGCACTCATGTGTGGATTAGTGTAGCGTGTGTGCTCAGCTGGTGCCATGAGACGCTGTTTCATTTGGTTTAATGAGATTTTGACAAAGCTATCCAAGAGATCATTTGCCTTTCATAGCCAGAGCTGCATGAGAAGCCTGTAAATATTAGAGTGGTGTGTGTGTGTGTGTGTGTGTGTGTGTGTGTGTGTGTGGAAGGAGGCTCTGCTTTTCATTTAATTGAGAATTCATGAACGTCCCAGCGATACATCAGCCGGCCCTTCATGTCCCGGCATCCCTCTCGTGTCTTGCAGATGCTGAATGAGCGTCATGTGATGGTGCGCGTGGGCGGAGGATGGGAGACCTTCATCAGCTACCTGCAGAAACATGACCCCTGCAGAGGAGGAGGAGGAGGGCTGGCAGGCAGACCTGAGGTCAGGGTCTGTCGGGACAAAGCCAAGCCAAGCAGCCTGAACAGCTCACCTGACAGCTACATGGTGGTCGGCGCCCATCACCGCGGTAAGAAGTAGGCCTCCACGCTCAGGCTGCTTCTGGCTGGACATCCACTTAATCAGCTGGAACTGAAGCGGGTTGCTCATCTGGAACACAGTCTGAATCACGCTGAAAAGGAAATCCACCTTTCACCGTTCATAAGCTGTAGAGTAGTGTTTTAAGCTGTTGTCTGTGTGACTCGATGACTCGATGACTCGGCAGCAACGAGTCACGTTGATCATCTGAGTCTCATTTCAAGGAAACTGTTTTCTGGTTGAGTTTGAGGATTTGCAGCTTTTCTTTGTTATGTTTGGTGACAAACTGAACTTCTCTGCGGTTGGGATGCTGGCTGCTCCTGGAGACGCTCAGACAGCCACTCAGTCACCAGGACGGGTTCTTTCTGGAGAGGTTCTGTTTAGTACCGTGTGGAGCTAACTGATCTACTCTGATTTGGACTTTTTTTTAGGTGCCGTTTTGTAAACCTACATTTATGTATCATGGTGCTGTAGTTAGAATTAGTTTGACAGCGTCGGTCCCACAGATCTGAGCAGAGCAAGTTTTAATGTATGAAAGTATTTTCTGTATCATTCTGGATTAAAAAAAATGTTTTGGTCTCTTTTTGAAATAAATAAAATAGTTTAAATATAAATCTGAATGCTGTTGTAAATAATAAATTAAAGCCACAAGCGGCGATGGACGGGTCCTCGCCCTACGCTTGTCGGCCTT
>NW_007578475.1:199638-212305 GCF_000690725.1 Stegastes partitus
GTGCTCGGACCCTAACAAGAGGCAGATTTATGGGAGGAAACTGCCTAAAGTTTATAAAAGGTTGTGTTAATGTGATTTAACGTGTTTTTGTTGATGTGATATTGGGTAACACACGATGGGCCTGGAGCAGATTCATAAGAACAAGCAGGGACTCCGAGCATCCCGTCCTCCCTCTAGATGGCACCACGTCCTCAGTGACAGAAGGCCAACGCTCGCCTCCTCTGAAGGGCTGCTGCTGTCACCTCTCCTCAAACCTCTTTTCATTTTCAGCTCCACAAACCGTCTCCTCGCTGTGAATCCAGCATTCTGCCGCCTGGACAGCCAGACGAGGACACACGAAGCGTCTCAACATAAAAACTCTCTAAAAAACAACTTTGGAGCAAATCTCAGCCTCAAAGACAAAGACTCAGAATCACAACATCTTAATAATTACATGTTTTATTTCAGTAAAATAAATTAATTAAAAATGGACACAATTTTTATTATATTGAAAGAAACTAACTGTAATGAGATCATGCAAGACTGTAATGTCTTTTTTTATCCCCACACAACATCTGCAGTGGATGGAACCAGTAGAAATGACTCGTAGAAAATAACAGCTGTGCTACTGAAACGAGTGCCACTCGAGACGGCGGCGTTTTCACAGGGCATCTCTCATCGCACATTTCTAAGTTCCTCATGAAACACAGGACGTCGCCACTGGAGGAGAGGTTGTACAACATGTTTTCTTTTTTTTTGAACACACCGTCACACTGTGCTGACCTCATTTGTTCTCTAAAGTTCAGTATTTCTTAGCGGTTTGTAAATCGCGCTACTGTGTGCTACTGTTCTTCTGTTTGGAGTCGATGACAAACTTTAGCTCCAGAACACCGACAGCGGGACGTGTTGGTGTTCTTGGAAATTTGTGCTTCAAAATGTTTTAGCTCGTAATACTTTCTGACTGCACGTGTGCAGCGGCAGCGGATCGGCGCTGGAAAAGTCTGATTTCTCCACCTATTATACACAAAAAACAGAGTCGTGTGCATTTGTGCTTCAGTCCTAACAACACGTTGTACTTGCTCCGAGTACTCACACATCCAAGTTTACTGCTTACTGTAGTACTTCTGTCACTGTGCATCAGTTCTGGTGTGAACTTTATAAAACCAAAACACCAAACAGCATCGCATTCTGTCAGCGGCCGGTGCACTGACCACACATAGGAGTGTTTTTATATTTAAACTATGTCCTCGTCTCTGGCAGAGTCTGGACCGACTGAGGCCGAACACACGACGCTGTACAAACCCAAACTCTGTGGAGACTCAACAGGGTGCCTATCACATGCTCTGATCATCTGTTGTACGTGACCTTCAGCTTCACCGTCTTTTATGAGACGCAGCAAAGTGCAAAGATTCAACAAGACACTGAAGATACAGTTCAATCATGCCTCAGTTAATTTCCTCGTTAATGTGATGGTGAAAGGACTGAACATCACACACAGTGTCGTTAACACACGATAACACCTTTTTTTTCTAAGAAAGTTAATTGACATAGCTGATAGAATATCTCATGATTCATCTCAGGCAATCAACACTTATAAAAACTTCATCACACATGGCTGTAATATTCTGGAACCCTTGGTGAGTTTCATCACTTCTAAATAAATGAGTTCTGGTGACTGGGGGACAAAAAAAATCACATTTGTGAAACAAACAAACAAACAAAAAATGGCTGCTGTGAATTATTCCTATACCAGAGGAGTCTTTCCTCCTTCTTATGCTGAACATCTTTAGATCCTGCAGGTGACACGTTTCTAAACCTTTAACATCCCAAACTTCATCCTGTGAAACACACACACACACACACACACACACTGGTGTGAATTCAAGGTGTGTGTCACACATTAATCCAACTTGGAATCTGAAACAGCACCTCCAATTTGAAATCAAAAATAGTTTTCCAGTAATCCATTTCTTTATTTTTACTTCTTATTTTGTTGAAAATGTTTTTTTCAGGTTTTTTAGCTGGACTTCAGCATCCATCCCCTGAACACCCAGAATGAAGCAGATCCAGCCTTTAGTCTGGCTGCTGGTCACTGCCGGGCGTCTTCCTGGATTAAAACAATAACATACGAGATGAGTGTGAAACGCATTAAACATGTTGCTGCAGTCAAATTTCTATTTGTGCTTTTTCTTCCTGCCACCAGATTTGCAGGAATTTTTAATCCAAAGACTGAATCACAAAGTAATAAAATAAGAAGAAAGCAGTGAAGACCTGCAGCACACAGCAGGCGTGTCTGTTCTACATGACGCGTCTCTAGCTTGGACTCCTGCAGTCTCACACATGCTTCATGGATTCATTACTTAATTTGATCTTTTTGGTTTTGTTGTCCATGTGTGATATGTGTTCTACTGCTAGACGATGAGGTCATCACATAAACTCTTCTTCTGTTCTACGGTTTGCTGCTTGTTTCCAGAGACGTTCCTCCGCCGGCGCCCTGTGTGTGGATGAAGACTCCCAGTGCAGCTTGTGCTTGTGTTTTTTAGTGGGATCACTGAAGTTGCATGTTTTTTCTTTTTTCCTTGTAAAACTGCTTAACTTGCTTGTATTCAGAGTGTTAACACAAACGAAGGCTTGTTCAGGCTGAACGATGAGAAATCAAATACTTCCTTCACAGTTTGATGTTTTGCTCTCGTCAGGTTCAGATTCAGCCGTCAGCAAACCACCGGGCCGGCGGAGCAGCAACAGCACAGCGGCGCTACGTCACCGCCCAGCAGCTGCTGTGCTTTAATGCTTCCTTTTACTTTCAATTCTTTTCATTTGGTACCACAGAAATACCTTCGTGTTGCAGGATCCATAACGGACCCCAGTCTTGATCCTCTCTACACTGTCAGCCGTCACCACCTCCGAACAAACGAAAACAAACAATCTTATTCAAAATCTACTTTACACAAACGATGATCTGGATCTACACAGAGATGCATTTGTACATATTGGATCTTCTGAAGAAGTATCAAACTATTTGCTTGTTCCAGCAAACGTTGCTTCTGTGTGTTTATGGTTCTGACCACAGTGCTGCTAGATCCATTACAGGCTGCAGACGTCCACCCCGGGCTCCTCTCTCATATCACTTAGTGTGCTACGCTAAAGATAAGCGACGGGCAGTCAGCGCCAGAATACTTTTTTTTTTTTTTCATTACGAACAATAACACAGCACACATCACTCGACTGGAAAAGGAATGCTGACGGATGCTCTGCCTGATGTTTGTGTTTGTTCCTGTTGGAGGATTTCTCTCATGATTCATCCGGAGTAATTGAGCATGTGTGGAAAAGCTGGTGTGTGTGTGTGTGTGTGTGTGTGTGTGTGAGTGTGTGTGTGTCCGGTGTGTGTGTGTGTGTCCGGTGTGGGAGTGTGTGTGGCTTTATGTATTTAGGAGAGCACCATTTTAAGACAAATTCTCCTCAGAGAAAACAGTCGCCTTTAGATCACCGTAGAGTCATCGTGTCAAACGTCGAAAACCAAAAACCAAAAGTCTTGTTTGTGCTATGAGAGCCGTTCATACGTTACTGTAGGTGTTCTCTTTGTGTTCCTGGAGGTCCCTCATGGATGTTCAGAACCAGGGCTGTGAAGTTCGTCGTCACTTTGCTCCGTCTGTCTCAACTCAGGCACACTGAACACTGGGGGGATGGCGATGATGGCGGGGGAGGGGGTTGTGAGATGGTGATCAGACAAAAACTGTTTTCAGAGTTAACATCAAGGTTGGAAGGGTGCGGTTTGTGCGTTCGGTGGGTCGACCCGCTTCACCACGCCTCTGTCACACGGTTCCGTTCTCCTGCCTCGGCTTGTGGGAGGTCGTGCGAGCAGGCGTGCTCAGGGAGGGCGCCAAGGTGCAGAGGAAGCCAGCCAGCAACGTGAGGCCGAGGCCCCCCCAGGCACAGAACATGGACCAGCCATAGCCATGGCTAATGTCTTCAGGGAGGCCGTACATGGAGCGAGGGTAGCGCGACAGCTCAAAGTTGATTCCTGCCACACATGTGCACAAGGAGATGATGCAGCACGTCCCTGTGAGAAGAGAGCAGCAGGAGTTTAACAGGGCTCCTGATCCATCAGTCCTACACGTGACAGGAGTCGTGTTGCTGCAGCACATCGACCCAACCACGCTCTGCTGTCACCACATTAATGCACAAATTGAATAAAATTGGATTTAGTTTGCATGCTGCTGTGTGCATGTGTGCATGTGTGTTCTCACAGTACCTCCCATGAGAAAGAGTAGCCCAGCTACATATTGCATGAGGTCATGCTGCTGGCAGCATCCCAGCACTCCGATGATCCAACCGAAGAGAATGATGGACACGGCCATTCCCACAAAGCCGGCCGTCATTCTTCTTAGATCTGCAGGCAGAGATGAAAACACGGTCACATGACTGTTGCTGAATGATGAAGCCTGTTGTTTACCTGCCAGGTGCCTAAAAACCAACATACGACTGTAACTGTATGCTCAGTCACATGAGGCAGCTCAGGCTGAGCTGGAAGAGGCTCCACTCCTCCAATATTATATATTAGCTGAGCTACTGTCAAAGAATTGACAGAAAACCAATAAAGTGACACTAAATGAATGCTTCCATTGTTTGTTATGGACATCATTTACATCATGATGGTAGAAGCAGAGACGTCTGTAACATGAAGCTGGAGCTTCAAGGTGTGTTTGTAGCTGCTCATCATGATGAGCTGTATGAACAGGAAGGCTCAGCTGATGTCTCAGTCTGGCAGGTTTAAAGCAGAACTTATCACAGCTTAATCACAACCAGGAACTTCAGGGATTCTGGGTAAATGACAGACTGTCTGTACTGAACATTGCAGCGTTGTCAGCGCACTGTAACACCTGTACCGAATATAAAACTACACACCCAGAGGCAATCACATGAAAGTACATCATCACTGCTGATGCAATCCAAGGTCAAGAAACTCTCTGACTCCGTCTCTCTCCGAGCAAAGAGATCAAGCTAGAAATACAGGCCTGTCCCAGTGTTTTAAGGAGAGATTTAAAAGCAGACACTGATCTGTCTGCTGCCCTAATGTCCTCAGATAAACCATCAGACAAACCAGAGGCTCTCTAGCAGCGATGACCGGATAACTTCTGGTCACGAGTGGCGACATGGGAGAGGAGGGCTCATAAGGACAGCCATGCAGCGAGCAGCAGCTGGGCCTTACAAGTGGTGAACAGAACCTTCTAAACAGTTCAGCAGGTAGCAGGTGACCACTGTCAGGAGGACAGCGTCATGCAGAGGAGGCTGGATAGAAGCCCTGGATGTCTTTTAAATGGTGAAAAACAGACAAGAACCTGAATCTGTGCTCATTTCTCAGTCATGTTCGTGACCTGCTGCTGCTGTTATACATGGTTCTACATATTTATTGCGTTTTTCTCTCCAGTGTTAGTGTGGTGTTAACAGCACAGATCATACTTGACCCCAAATGCTGCTGATGAAGAGCTGCAGCCACCATGAACACACCAACAGCTGGAGCTCATTATATGTCTGAGAAAAACCTTGTAAGCAAACGAAAACTTGAAAAAAAAAGTCATTTGTTGAAATGAACAAGCTGCTATAGTTTCCTGTTTCCACATCATTCAGCTGATTTATTATCACACACGTGAGGTTTTAGGCGTTCGTTCTCAGAGACCTTTAGTTTTCCTGCTCTGCTCTTCCTGTTTGCGTGCACATTGTTTTCTGAGGACAAATCCGGAGACAGGAAAAAAAACCTCATCACATCTTCCCTGAGCGACAGGGCGACAGAAGTGACACAACAGAAGAAGAACCGGGCCGTGGATCTTCATCTGTCATCCAGCGGTTCACTCACAGTTCAACCCGTTCAGCTGATGGCAGGCGGCGGATCCAGTGAAACCACATAAAGGCGCGGTTCTGTGTCTACCTGATCAACTTAAGTCCAGTATTCGTTCTCTTTAAGCTCTGGTTGGGTCTCCACCTACTCCTGAGGGAAACACGAGGCTTAAAGCTGCTCAGCCCTCCTCTGTGGTCATTAGCTCGTGGCTAACTGTGTCTGTTTGCTCTGAGCAGGTCGTGAACACTGGATTCCTGACAGACTGAAACCATCAGAAATATCTCTTTAAAACGGCTCGACAGGAAGCTGTAGCGCTATAGGCTTCTGATGATCGACTTTTAAAACCTAAATATTCACTTTAATGTTTCCTTTGAGGTCCAGCGCTGGCGTGACAGACCGTAAGACGCCGTTTCAGACGTACAGAAGCGACTTCATCACGGCCCGTGTTGTATTCATGTGCATGTTTTAACGAGCCTGTAAACCTGTTTGTGCTCGTTGTTGACGCCACATCATGGAACAGATGATGTGGCGTCATAAGTGTGTCGTATTGATGAATCTAGTTTATGTTTGGAACAACAGCAGCATACAGGACTCTTACTTTGAAATGTGACTGTGAGCGTGTGATTCATGTCCTGTAGTTTACTGCATACATGTTCACATCAGTCACGCTAACAGCACTGCTCTGTTCCTCTGCTCTACATGATGCTTAGAGCAGCAGCAGACACCACAAACTACACACCAGTCACTACTTCCTGTTGCTCTAATGATATGGAAAAATGAGCCTAAAGGCAAAAGTCACATCTCAGATATCCTCAGTCAACAAACTACCAACACAAGGAGAGGCTGTCAAGGACACACACTTTTCTAACCAGATATTAAACAATTAAACCAGTTTTCTGTGACTTTTTTCTCTCTTCACAGCTCAAAAAGTCTTCTGACTAAATCCAGGTAAAGCAGAGAAGAACCAGACAACCAGTGAGACTCCAGCAGAGCAGAGACAGAAGAGCAGTGAGCGACTTACGGAGCGCGTGCCACTCGTCCTGGCGGATGGTCTTTGTGATGTTGACAGGCAGGTTTCGTGGTAGGATGGACGAGGAATAGTGATACTTCACCGGAGTACATCTCTGGATTATTCCTGCAAAGAAACAGAACCAAGGAGACGATTACAGCCGGAGCACAAGAACATTTAACTGAAGAAGGGAAGAGAGGAAACAAGGAAGAAAATGAAGCAGGAGTTGTGAACCTTTGGCCCACGTCTGGGATCAGATAAATGTGCACAAGTGGCACAAAAGCTTCTTATTTATTTTGAGTTTTAACTTTCTGAGTTGCTCCTATTAACCTTGTTTTCCCAACGACTCCTGCGCTGCTGTTGAGGGACGGATTAAGAAACAATATGGATTAGTGCACAGAAAGGCCACATCCAGGCCTCAGCTGATCTGGTCTGAAGCGAGCCCTCCACATCCTCTCAGGGCATCACTGCAGCTCCTGTGGAGAAGGACTGGCTGACTCCTATAAAGCCGCCTGCAGGAGCTGCCGTACGTCACTGCAGCCATCTGAGAGGTTTCTACTTTTTAATGTAATTTCACAGATTAGATGATACAACACAGAGAATCACACGACTCCTGTACGTCAAAGCCTCAGCCTCTGCTGCATTTTGGGGATTTTAAAGCTCTTTTGTTCGTGTCTGTGATCTTCAAGGCTTTGATATCAGTGTTCTTTGTTTGGCTACGACTGAAGAGCTGTTTTTACATCAGGCTGTTTTCTTTTTTTTTTTCCTGCACGTTCTCCCAGCAGACTGTGGGATTGCCAAACCAATAAGTGATGCATCTAGCTAGCTAGCTCTTTATTGGGACTTCAGCTTCTTCTTCAGTTTCACATCTCATGTGAAGGAACGCTTAACTTGAGAAATAAAATACCTCCATGTGGTAGATCTACAGAGATCATCAGAGCGCCTGTCAGGGAACCCCAGTGTTTACTTGACATCTCTCTGACTTCAGCTGTGTTGGTTCTGTGCAGATTGGACCCTTTGTCGTTCCTTTTTGTTGCTACCGTACCCACGTCTAATCTGAGCAACACAAAATAAGTGAAAAATCTCTTTGTGTGTGTGCACAGCTCAAAGTGACGGCCAGAGTTACATCCAGCTCTGGGCACTGGTGGATTAACTTGTATCATGTGCTCCAAACCAAACAGAAGTCGACGCCGTTGAAACGCTCATTGATCAACATGTGAGTCCAGAATGTGTTCAGCACAGGAACAGCAGAGACGTCTGTCTTTGTGTTCAGATGTCTTGGTGCACCAACAACTTCTACATCATTCAACTAATGACGCTCCTGATGAGACGTTTCATCGTCATTCATGTCCGTCACCTGAAGTCTGTGTGCTTCCTGCTGCCCTGATGGAGTCTGATGGAGGAAAAAGATCTCGTTCTGTGTTTAAATGTCACAACAATTCATCCTCAGTCATCAAACTAGCTGCTTTAGTTTGTGTCTAACTGGTATGAATCCTACATGGTTCCTGGTTCTTTATACGCAGCGGCCACATAAACAATGTCTGAAGCAGGTATGAACATACGGCCGGTTATCAACGCCAACATTTGCACTGAACACAGTCACTGTAAAGGAAACAAGAAATGGAGCGAAACACGCTGAGAATGAGACGAGGTTGTTGAATCCAGGAATAACATGTGTTCACTCAGGACTGCCTTCAGTATTTACTCCTGCGGCCACTGAAACTAATAGTAAATAGATGCTATTATACTTGAAAATGAGCCAAATTCTGATCTGCACCTCCGCTCCGGCTGCTCGGAGCTCAGAACGTTAAATAACCCCGAGGCAGGAGGAGCCAGGAGCAGAGAGACCTTCTACCAGCAGATAAACATGCTGTAGTTGTGCTTTTAGAGCCGTTTCCTTCCCCTTACATGTGCAGCACAGCAGCACCATGAACCGTCCACAGGTCAGCGGCAGTGAATGCAGCAGCACAGTGACAGCAGATGTACGGTTCTGTTGGTAAGAACCCGGTCTGGGAACAATAGTGCAGCTTCACAGTGACTGCAGGCCGAACGAACCCTGACAACAAGCTGTTCTGGAGGCTGCATGTGGAGGGACGTGTTTAGGCCCTGAAGTCCACCAGCAGAACCTCGCTGTCATCATCGACACCGTCTCTTCCTGAAAAGCAGAAATATAAATGTTTGGCCATAAATGATTAATCCCAGAGCCTCTAGTTTCATCTAAATGTGACACAAGTTCAGCATGAGGGGCCTTCACCGTAAACAAAGAGCTCTGGGACGGGGTCCTGCTGGACTTCAGGGTTCTTGGTAGCCGTGAACGTGTCATTTGGGTTGAAATGAGGTCTGCTGTCTGTTGGTCTTGTTCAGCCTGTGACAGCCATGTTTCCTCTCTGCTGTATCTGCTCAGCCTGAGGACCGGAGCCTCATGGCATCACTGAGGCCTGAAATAAGGCTTCTCATTGTTGTTCCCTGACCAGCTCCTGCTGCCTCTGCTTCTATTCCAACCACATTTTTATCAATGATCTAACGTCTCCTGAGCGTAAACGAGAAATCAACAAGATGGTGTTCTGGTGTAGAGCAGCTGGTGTCAATAACAGGAGAGGCCATTATCTCCGAGAGGAGCTCCTCTCAGCACCATGGACAGAGACATTCAGCACAAGCTGCCACAGAAACGGAACAAACAGAACCCGAACCCAGCCTCATCACCTGAGCGGTACCGAGCAGACACATGCTAGTGAACGAGGCGGTGGGAGCTCCTGTTCGTGTCAGCTTAGGTGTGAGCTCATCGCCCGGCCTGGTGCGCACCACCAGCGCCGAGGCGTTCCGACGGCTCCTGTTTACCTTTATAAATAAGGTCCTCGGTCTCCAGGTCGAATCCCTCCCGGTGACACTTCCTCCAAAGCCCGGAGATGGTGGAGTTAAACTGGCGGCTGCAGTGAGACTCCATCGCGGACGCGGCGGCCAGAAAGTGCCGCTTCCCCCGGACGAGCGGAGCAGCATCTGGGCCGCTACCTTTCCTCTCCAGGCTCTTAGGAGGCATCTGGAGGGGGAGGTTGTGGTTCGAAATGTAGATGTAACCCGGGTCGTTTCGCTTGTTGGCATAGTTTTTACACCTCTCCCGGTGCCTCCTCGCGTCGGTCTCGTACCAGTAGTCGGTGCAGATCGCCATGGCGAGCAGCCCGAGCGCACAGAAAGCCAAGAAGAGCCCCGTGCTGGTTAATATTTTCATAGCGGCCATCTTCCCCGCTCGATGGAGAGCCCAAACAGTCGCAAGAAGGTTCCTCCGTGGCCGTGGTGGTTTGGTGGTACCGCGTGAAATAAATCACGACGGCACTCACAGCCTGGCGCGGTCCTGCCCTGGGAGCATGGCGGTGCGGGACCAGCGGAGTCCGGACTGGATGCTGCGGTCTATTGTTGTGGTGCCCGGTGGATGCAATGTTGTTCCCACCATCTGTTATGGTACAGGAGGAGGAGAGGGGATGGATGGCGACCAACGCTGTGAGGAGGAGGCAGGGGCAGGGGTGTAGTTGCGCTCTCTCTCCTCCAGGCTGCTGCGGGATGGATGGGGGAGCAGCAGACACCAATGCGCTCTGTGGTGGTGGTGGAGGGGGGAGCGGTCATTTGTGATGCTTCACTGGTCACCTTTTAGCTTTGTAGGTAAACATGTGAAGCACAGGTGAGCTGAGGAGGAGCAGCAGCAGAGTGGAGGCTGTGAAGGAGCTGCTATGATCAGCCGGTTGGTCGGATTCAGGCAGATAGCACAAGACTGCGTTTTGTACCCAAAGATCTCTGTTTTTCTCTTTTTACAATCTCTTTCAAATGAATGAACAGTGAATGAGCAGTGAAACCAGGAGGTCCAGTGAGAGCAGCTCCAGTCAAACAAACACACCAAAGTCATGCAAACACACAGCTGCTGCTAAAGATGGAAACTAGGAATAGAAAAGGAGGAAGACAACAGTCCAGGCCAGCAGAGCATCAGCCTGCTGCAGGAGGCTGCATGGGCAGAAAACACACTTCATCTGATAAAGAATGCTGTCAGATCATTCAGAAGACTCATGTTTAACCCTGCTCAGGACTTCCCAGACCTAGAAGGTGTTTCTGGGTCCATTGGACCCCAAGAAAGAACCTGTGTTGGTGTTCATTATAGACTTGATGTTAAATCCATGTTCTGATAAGTTGACACACATTTCCCTCTTTTTATAGTTCAAATAACAATAATAATAAAAAAACACACCTGTCACCTGAACCACATGGCCCGGGCTCCAGAAGACCCCGACAGTCCTGAACAGGGTTAAACTTGGGATGTGGTTAGATGGTGAGTTTGAAATGTGAAATATTGTGCATGAGCTGTTTTTTGTACATTAAACAACAAACAAACAAACAAACAAACAAACCCTTTCAACGTGTTGCTCTCTCTCTCAGTATCTCCAGCAGACTGTGCAGGAAGCAGAACATCGTCTGTTGTGGTCTTGACTCTTCAACACAATCGTTCTCTAACTCTGACCCAGAAGTGAACGTACCTGTGATCACTGACACACTAATCCTGCCTTCATTAAAACCAAATGGAGTCCATCTGTGATTTTCAATCCTAGATGTATGAACATGGTTCTAAAATGGCTTGTGAACACCAGAACCTTCTCAGTCTGGGCTCTGTGTGGGCTCATGGCTCCATGTGAAGACTTGCAAGAAAGACTGAAAAAATCCAACTGCAAGACTTCACAAAGATGGAAACAGATACAGGAAGGTTGGTGACCAGCTAAACATCACTTCAACCCTGTTCAGGACTGTTGGGCTCTTTTGGACCCATGTGGTTCAGGTGACAGGTGTTGTTTTATTTTTAATATAAAAAGAGGGACATGTGACGTGCATTTGGAACCAAACATACGTCAACTTATCAGAACATGTATTCTATAATGAATAATAGTCTATAATGAACAGCAACACATATTCTGCTCAGATTCTTTCTTGGGGTCCAGTGGACCAGAAACACCTTCTACGCATGAAACATGAAGGTTCTGGACGGGGTTAAACAAACAGCTGCAGCAGCAATCAGGAGGTTTAGAACCAGTCATGGTGTCACTAATCAGAGCTGCAGTCGTCCTCCTGAAGCGAGCCCACAGGCAGCGTGCTGCTTGGTACCATCTAGTTCTGAACAGCAGGAGGGCGGGCGCTCCAGACTTGGCTCAGGGGGCATCAATGGAAACTGGACTTCCATGCTGTCTTCAACAGTACGGCTAAACACACCAGCATTTAAAAAACAAGATCTGAATCTCAGTCAAAGTTGTACTGACTTTTGCTGCAGTGACTTCCTGCCTGTATTTTTATTTTTTAGTTATTTTTTTGGCCTTTGTGCCTTTATTGATAGAGCAGAGAGAGAGAGAGACAGGAAGGTGGAGGAGGACATGTGGGAACGGGCCATGAGCAGGATTCCAACTCATGACGTCCACATCAGGACTGTAGCCCTGTATATTGGACACCTGCTGAACCAGGTGAGCTGTAGCGGCGCCCCACTGCCTGTATTTTTAATAGCATGATTCTAACCTGATGGTTTTTAATTTGACATTAGCGCAAACATCCTGTGTGACCGAAATGATGCACTTGTCGAGGTAACACAGGGTTTAACTGTGATCTGGGCTTCCTGCTTTTGTTGTCTAAAGCAGAACTGGATTATAAATCTCTGATGAACTCTCTCACGCACCTTTAATTCCTCATTTGTGACTGATCCATACTCAGATGAGGCTCGGTAGATGACAAACCATCTGTTAGGAAGCGGTTCTGACGGCACAGCTCCACGTCGAGGCGTTCGGTGCTGACATGAATGTTTTGACTTGTTCAGCTTCGTTCAC
>NW_007578475.1:212545-234895 GCF_000690725.1 Stegastes partitus
ATGAAATCAGCTGTCATATGAAATCAGCCGTGTGACATGAAATCAGCTGTCATATTAAATCAGCCGTGTGATATGAAATCAGCTGTGTGATATGAAATCAGCTGTCACATGAATTCAGCTGTGTGATATGAAATCAGCTGTGTGATATGAAATCAGCTGTGTGACATGATATCAGCTGATATGAAATCAGCTGTGTGACATGAAATCAGCTGATATGAAATCAGCTGTCATATGAAATCAGCTGATATGAAACCTTGCTGTGATGCTGACTTGCTAAACCAGGCATTAAATCAAAACAGCAGAATTTCAGGATTTGCTTTGGTTTGTTTTTTGGAGCAGTACGACTATAAAACTACAGGAATCTTAAAAAGCTGCAAATGAAAGGAAGGTTGACGTCGCTTAATGTGCACCACAAAACAACAGTCGCTCTCATCCTCAGCAAATTAATATATTTGTCATCCATCAGTCAGATCTTTTAATCCAGACTCCAGGAATTAAAAGCTTGGATTAAAGCGTGAAGTGATGAAGATTTGCCATTCACATGTTTGCAGCGTTTCCTTCCACTCCAGAGTAAATAGCGCTTGTTTGTTGTCCTTCTGTGCTGAGTGAGGAAGGCTCCCACAGACAATAAGCTGCTCACAGGCTGATGACTAAGGAAGGCAACCCGCCGCGGAGTCGTTATGGCAACACAAGTTTGCCAAATAGACTGTGCTGAAATTGGACAAGTGTGAACGCACAATCAATACCCCCCTCCCCCCGCTCCCATATGACATTTTAGGCATAGGACCTTTGCAGTGAGCTCTGTGCACGGTGGACAGGTTGTCGTGCGGCGAGGTCAGTTTCAGGCAGCCTCAGCACCTTTACGCAGGTCCACCAATCAATAGCAGGACATCCTGAGTCCACTGAGCTCCTCGTGCTGCACACCGTCCACTAGTGAGGATAAAAAAATAAACAGCCATCTGTTTCTACAGCTGTCTGAAATGTATACTTTATTTATTCAGCTCAGAAAAGTTGACCAAGAGGAGCATGGACAGACATGACCTACTGACAGAATACTGCACGGTGAACGTTCTAGAAGGTCTCTGGTCTGGACTAAGACGAGTAGCAACGAGTATGAAGTGAAAACAGAATGCTGACAAACAGTACCAGTTCTTCTTGTTGTTTTCTTCTAATTAATTTCAACTTAATCACAATTATTTACTCAAGCAAAGAGTCGCAGGAGCACCCAGGTGTGCTCACCAGGTGCAGAGGGACAGACGGACAGACGATGAGCTTTGGTGTGGAGCCGACGCGAGCTGGACAGACCCTGCTGCTTCTGGGCACTTATTTCCTAACGAGACAAACTGCTGGCATGGCCGTGGGTCACGTCTGATCAAACTGTTCTCATTTTTCAATAAATACGCAGCAGCCACATCAGGAACAGAAGACGCACAACGCTAACAATACAAACGACATTAAACAATGGAGTACACGGTGAAGAAGGGGGTCCTGCTACAGGCCCAGCGTCACCTGTTGCCATGAGACACGGTTCTATTATTACTGCTCTGAGCAGGTACTGCAGGTGTACCTGTACATACATGTGCAAATCATCATGATTGTCTGATCGACAAATACAATTTGGTAACAGAAATCCATACAAACCCTTTTAATTCCCCCTTTATACTAAAGTACGGCACATGCTAGTGTCCACAGCGACGCATCAGGGAGGTGGTCCGGTAGTCGTCCCTCCTTAAAGCGCCGTTATTCTGTCAGATGTTTGTGTCAAATGGAGATGATGGTACCAGAGATCTCTGAAAACCACCGAATCAAGAGCATGTTTTCATGAACAATGAGGGTTCTGGTGGAGAACACGGTTCCTTCCCACTGCTGAGTGCTCGTGTTTGTAAGGCAAGAGGCCACGTCGTCCACGTTCAGTCGACGATGGCAGAGAGCAGCGCCATGGTAGCCACGCCACAGAAGATGAGCAGGATCTGCAGCAGGGAGTGCCTGGAAGACACAACAAGGGTTACACATTCAGACCCGGGCATTAAAGGAAACCGCCATCTGCTCGCTTTCACACCACAGAGCTCATCGTGCCTTTTCAATTTATTTCTCACCAAGTTCTGTTCGACTGCGGCCGTCGCACATAGCCCCCACAGCTGAACTCCACCCAGCAGAACCGGGTCTCCAGCAGAGGTCTGGCTGCTAGCGATGCCACGGGGCCGTATTTGGGTTTTATTTTTACTGCGAGCACACGCGAGGAAGTGTGGTTCTGATCCTGCTGGTGTACCGCTACTCCTGAACTGATGTGACCATTAGGGCTCAACAATCAGTCGAACACAACCAGGTGCAACATCCGGATCACAGGAGCTTCAGTGTTCTGATAAAAACTAAAAGTGTCACCTCCTACAACCAGAAGCCGGCTGTGTGGCCACAAAACACACTCTCTGGACACAAAGCTTGTTTAGGACGGACCACAGCAAAAATGCTAAAGTGACCCGTTCCCACTAAAGATGTGACTCATGGTGCTACTGCATTATCTGCCAGAACCATCACAGAACAGGTTTAATGAATACCATTCAGTACCAGTCTCCTCCAGAAGCCGAGTAACGGACGGAGTCAGCTGCTACACATGCAGATTCAATGTGAGTTGAGTGAGAATTCATTCTTTGAAAATGGTTTTTCAAAATCTTTTAAATTGGAAATGAACTGAACGTGCAACAGTGCATCTAGAGTGTTCAGAACCGCACCTTAAACTGGACTCCTCCAGCAGGTCGGGCACCACGTTCACCAGGGCGATGTAGAGGAAGCCTCCAGAAGTGAACGGCAATATCCAGCTGCTGACGTTCTCTAGAAACGCCGTGAAAACACTCGTGAGTGACTGTGTGACTGAGAAACGGCCTCCAGGCAGCGATAATCTGTTCAGCTGTGTGTTTGCTGGTCCCATCCTACCTGAGCCTTTTGGTGACTGAGCGCACAGAGCGAAGCAGGCTCCCAGAACCCCGACCAGCGCCGTAGACAGCTGCATGCGAGCAGCACTCCATCGATCGAACCCGGCCCGCAGCAGAATGGCAAAGTCTCCCACCTGCAGACGGAGGAACGGCTCAACATGCAGCGTACGTTCAGACAGCAGAGATTCCTGCAAACATCAACCTGATACCATATCATACGATTTAGGAAGAGCTCTGTCGTCTCACCTCATGGGGGATTTCGTGGAGCAGGATGGCGAAGGTGGTGAGAAAGCCAACCTGCAAGAAACGTCTCGTTAGTGCCGCTTTGTCTGAAGGAGAGTCCCACGTAAAGCAGTGGAGACGTCCACACGTCCCATCAGGTGTAGGACCAGAGGGGTTAGCACAGGTCTGACAGAGGCCAGGTCAAGTCAATGAGCCAGCCCAGGCAGCTGTATGAACCGTCTAATGAACTAACTGAAGCTCTTTTTAACCCTACAAAAAGGGAATAATGGTCACGAGTGATCATGTGGACGAATGAGTTTTGCTCCCAAAATATTTGAACCTTTTTGGTAAAACAAGCTTTCAGGAGTTCAACGTGTCTGAGACGACAACCACAGAGTCCAGTCCAGTGAATGAGTCTCTAACATCTCCTGACATCAGGTTAAACTTAAAACCAAGCAGCCTAACGTGATGATGAACAGATGAGTGTTTATCTGAGCAGCAGGGACACAAAGCAGCTAAAACAAGACTTTAGTCATCAAATAAACAAGATAAAGAGAATTTACCTGAACAAGGTAAAGTGACTGAGACTGTGGCTGCCGTGTCTTTTTTTAAATGTATTATTTTTTCATTTTGCTCGTATTTACAGTTGTCCTTTATTTCTAATTCAGTCTGATTGATTGTTGTTCTGCTGCTCCTGGTCCTTCCTGTAATGAGTCGGGGCATTCTGGGTTTTGCATCCTCTCTTGTTTTTAACTCCATTTCACTCCTCTCTGTCTCTCTGGTGCCTCTGGTTCTGTCGGGCTCACCCTAACCCTTCTCCTGGCTTCCTGCTGCAGTGCTGTCTTACTCTCCTCTCTCTGGGCTCGTCCATCACAGCACTGTGTAAACTTTAAACGGACCTATAAGCAGAGTTATTATTATAATAAAGCACATCAAGCCAGGTTCCTACCAGCAGCGACCATCTGCCTTTAGTTTGGTCTGAGGGGATATTCACACATTCATATGATTCTGATTTCATAACAACGTTCTGTATCGGGTCTGTTCATCGGTCCTTCAGAACCAACACCGTGAACTCATTCATGTTTAATCGGTACAGAACTTCTTCCTACCACATTTCGAGGTGGCAAAAACGACACAGTGATAAATGCACAATGAGTAAACAGAAAACACTGGTGAGATGTCTTGTATGTGCATGTTTGAGACATCTAGCTAACTTCCTCTCTGGCACACTGGTCCATAGTTCACGCTGCTAGCCTTATGTCTCTCCAGCTGGACTCTCTTCCCACAGCTACACATATACAGTAACCCAGTGAAGCGGGACAAATCCGAGCTACTGCAGGCTGAAGTGAACATTTTCAGCAAGCACAAAAAAAACAGGGAAAAGGTTGAAACTCAAAGAGAACGTTGCATCCTGTGATGAGTTCCCACTGAGCGGTCTTTCTAAGACAGTGGGAACGCTGATACAACAGGTCTGCAGCTCTGCCAGTGAGCCTGTACACGCTGCCAAACGCTGTACTCACAGGGGAGGTGTTATATGTCTAAATTCCCCATATTTCAGTCCTTTGCTTTCATTAAGCATCGCAGCACTTTGCTTTGATCGCCGTGCAGCTCTCCTACAGTACTTAATATTCAACCTTTCAAAGTGCAAACAACCAGATTTGCATTCACACATAGTCACGCTCGCTGGACATTGTGTTTGTTATTCAGGCTGACGTCTTCTTGTTCGCCACTCTCTCCCTCTCATGCCAGGACTGGAGATGTTACTCACTGACCACTGGTGTCCGGTGCAGCTCGAGGTATCTCACTACGTCACCACATCAGAGCGCATGTTCAGCTCGCCTGGCGGTCAATAACAAACTCAGCTCTGTGGTTTGTGTTCCACATATCTCAATGTGCAGCGTGTTGACATAAGAGACATTCCAGCATCAGCTGAAGGACTATCTTCAGCAGCAGTGAATGTGGGTTTGAGCCAGTCTGGTCTGCAGCCACAGCCAGCACCTGCAATTACAGTTTATGGAAACCAGAAGGCCTCGTATAAACGTGTGAGCGTCGCCACGTTTCTCACACAAGTCGCTGACCTGCTGCCGGGGTGGCTGTGGCTCCGGCAGACAACAGGGTGGACACTCATCACAGGGTTGTCAGCTCAGTCCCTCCTGGCCGCCTGCCGAAGTGTCCTTGGGCAACACGCTTAGCACCAAGCTGCCTCTCCTCCGGCTCATGGCGGCTTTGTCGTGGCGTTGTGTGAGTGACTGTGTGCATGTGCATGAGCGGCGCAATGGAAACTGCTTTGTAGCCTCATAAAGGGCATCGAGGCCACTGGGTGACCGATTAGAAGGTTGAGGGTTCAAGCTGCCTCCGCTGTGCCCTTCAGCAAGGCCCTAACCCTGTGTCTGCTATGGCTGCCACTGGGACTCCAGCTGCTGAACAGGTTGGGATACTTCCTGTTTAGAAGTGAACATCCAGATCCAAGGTGCAGGACGCTGTCTCTGTTTCACTTCACTGGTTTGTCCTTAAAGCAGGTACGAGACATGAAACTGACTGACTGCATAACTAGATGTGCTGCAGTCCACCACTGTCCACATCTGACGGTCACATTTATCGACTGGCACTGAGCAGGTTTGTATTTTAAGCTGTTCCACTCTTTCAAACCTCTCTCGACTGTACTGGTCCCCAAAAGAAAAGTGAAGACGAGTATCTGAGCTGGACAAGGCGATCAGGAACCCACCACCTACTGCTCATGACATGTAGCACAGATTAAACTCTCACATTCATGTTTGTGTGTAGACCACATGTGGATGAGAAAGACGCTCCAACATTACAGCTGTTGGTCTTGTTAGCGTGGAGGCTATCACAGTTCCTCACCTTCTTGCTGACCAAGAAGCTCCCAGCTACTGCCAGTCCATGAGTGAAGTTGTCGATGCAGTTAGCCAGCAGGTTCAGGTACCCGCTGGTCTGTGACACACAAAGAATAACGTTACTCACATCAGCCCAGGTCAGAGTCAGAACCGAGGAAACAACAAGAACATCATCAGTCAGAGAACGTCTTTGAAATGATGCTGAGCTCACTGAGCTGCACCTCAACGTCCACGTACAGGTCGTCATCTGAATTAAGTCTTATCATGTTAATTATGTTCAGTTCTGAAGTCAGAACCCGTTAAAATCAGGGCTAGGGTTAACTTCATGACGTATGGTTGATTCAGCTCATCTCCAAACTGTGTGTTCGTTGACTCTGTACCGAGTCAGACCCTCGTCCTGTCCTCTCTGCACTGAATCCAGCTCATGTTGTCATTTCCAAACTCCAGCTCTGTGTCTCTGTGTCACCTAGCAATAGCATTAGCTCAGCTACTCGTTCAGCATCTTCCAGATTCACGGTCTTGGTCACTGCGTCCTGCTTCCTGTTTCCTGCTTCCTGTCTGGGTTTAACTTGAGAACAGACACTAAATGGTTGATAACATGAATGCATTCATCACTCGTCCATAAACGGACATCTAGATAACGATTCAGATGGAACTCACTCATTTCTTCTGATACCAAAATGAAAGACTTCAAATGAAAAGTGAAGCAGCATCACGTCCACGTGCTGCATCATCAAATCAAATCAAACTTGATTTATACAGCACTTTTCATACGGTACAGCAGCACAAAGCGCTTCACAGCATTTAAAAACATTACAACATTTAAGAGTCTTATCATCAGCAGAGTTAACGTTTTGACTGCTAATCGTACTATAAATGCTGCTCGTCTTTCTGCTGCTGCTTCTTGTCACAAGCTTGGTTGAATAAACCAGTGTGTGACTCCACAGATGCTACGAGTCACTGCAGAAGGCTTCAGAGAAGCCGTGTTGGTGGCTGAGTGCAGTGAGCAGGTCACTGATGCTGTCGGTGTGCTGCCACCTCGTTATCCCAACACATGCTCATAAATACATGCTACAGTTTGCACACGTCTATTTCAGTCCCAAATGCAAGAGAAATGCTTCTGCTGTGGAGCCCTGAAGTAAGTTGCTGTTCATGACTCAGTTTGGAGGTCTGAAGCATGTCTTACATAAGCAGCCCATGTCAGCTGTTTACCCCCAGTGGTGCCCCCCTCGTCATCACTTCTGTCTTTGTGTGAGCTGCCATGTCTTTTGGTTGTCAGCATTACCTTGATTTTCTCTGATCTTTCCTGCAGACTCTGTTGCTTGGAGGATTTCCATGACTCAGCGTGGTGCCCGTTTCTGAGCGGCACCACTGGCTTCCCACCGAAAACTGAATTAGCCTGCGTCTGAGGAGGAAAACAGGAAGAAGAACGAGGCAAACATGAACATGCTGTCCCCACCTGCTTTATATGTACATGTTCTTTTTTTGAATGAGTGAATCATCTCTATGCTCCTCTTACTCACAGGAGCATCTTCCTCATGCCACCATACTGCTGGCCCTGGCCACTCACACCAGTCCAGCTAAAGGCAGTAAGTTAATGGTAATGCCTGAACCCCACAGTGCAGTAAATGGGCATTTGACTGCTGCTCCCGCTGTGTGTCAGAGGGTTCAGAGCAGCTGCTGAAACCTTCTCATTATTTTGCTGCCTTCCTACATGTGCAGTAATCAGCAGCCGTTTGTACTTGTGCTCTGCTTTCAGACGTAACAGACGACCCTTAAACCTCAGCGCTGTTCAACATGTTTACTGTTTACGCCGCAGAAGAGAGCCGCTCATCTCACGCTGCAGCCTCTGTTTTCCGAGAACAGTCAACTTCTCTGTTCCGTCCTTCAGAAACCACTTATGCTGCCATTTGCACTGATGGTCAAATTAAGCGTGAGGGAAATAGCCTCCTGTCTCTGGAAACGTTTGCTCCACGTCTATGATTAGAGCATGAGGAAGTAATAAAGCGTGATGAATTTTCAGGGCTATCAATCTCCTCCAACTGATTGGAGACAAATTGTCATTGCACAACACAGTGTGAGCTTGTTTCATTACCAATTCAAAACGGGCTGAAGTGAGAACGTAATAGAATATCATCTTCACATTTCACATTAAGCGCTGCAGCTCTCCACGCATGACACATCCATTGGAAAAAACACTGACCCACTTCCATTGAAGCTGGTTACAGTTCCTGCATCTTTCCATCCTGACAGTATTTTCAGAGAACACACTTGAGCCTCCCTCTCTGTCTCTCACATGCAGCGTCACACTCTGTCTATTGTGCCTCCGTCTATAAGCCCCGGGTTCTCCTGTGGACACTGAAATGGCTAAAGCAGCTGCTTCACCCCAGCACTATAAATAGACTCTGGTGGAGGAGCTGAGCCGTGGATTCCAATCTTCTCCCTCAATGGCATTAGAGAGACAGGAGGGAGGATGAGGCCGCCTTTACAAACACCCTGCAACCAGCCGCTCACTGTCTACACAGAAGAAATGCGCCTTTCTGAAATGGGCCAATTGCGGCTTGCGGCGTGAGTGACTGATTGAAATCATTCGTCACAGAAGGAACGGGGTGTGTCGACGGATTCACAGCCGACTCCTGGTTCAGCTGCAACCACTCAACAGCAATCCAGATATATGAGACAATCTAAACTAATATTAAACCCATAGGCTAACATTTAATGTTGATTTGCATAGTGTCGCTGTAACCGTCAGAAAACCGCCGGAGTGAAGCCGAGGAGCTCACACACAAACACAATGTCACCGTTTTGGAAAAGATGACAGCTAAACGATGCCTTCACTGAACAGAGTGGTGTGTGTGTGTGTGTGTGTGTGTGTGTGTGTGTGTGTGTGTGTGTGTGTGTGTGTGTGTGTGTGTGTGTGCGTGTGTGTGTGTGAGGATGAGGAGCAGAACTGATGCTAACTCAGACAGCCACTGCGAGAAAATCAAACAGAAAGTCGGCATGTATTAGTCCCTCACTTTGAAGCAACCATCAGGCTGAAAACTCTGCTGCTGATCACTGACGACAGTCCACAGAACAACGTCGTGCGGGCCAGTGGGACGTTCATGGACAGTTTGAAGGAGCTGCTGTGAATTCAGCAGCGCTCCATGACTAAGGAAGCATACGGTTGTGAAACAGCCAAACAAAAAACAACTGTTGGCCAAAACACGAGGACCACTCATCTAAACACCTTTAGACCCGGCGAGTGTGAGATAAACGAGAACAGACACGGCGACTCCTTCCTCTACAGATAACAAGCTTCTACTCTGATGCCATTTAGAACAATGGTCTCATTCTGGCACTGGGTGCCTTTGTTTTATGTGATCCATGTTAATAATTTTACTAAACTCCTGCTGTCCTCTTTGGGTGACATACATGCTCATCAATCAGAACTGGCCCACAGTGCATGTAAACACACTCACCAGCACTAAAGCCAAGAAGACGTTATGCTCATGGTGCAGAACATGGCCTCCACTGAGTCCGAAGCTCTACCAGACCATTGAGTCTTGGAGAAAAGGAGCAACAAGGTGCAACAAAAGAAGGTGTTGTGAAGGTGTCGTAACCCAGTCCAGCAAAAAACCCGTGGTCTCGTTTTACTATGAACCAATGAAGGCCAAAGCGTACTGACCAACTAAAGCCAGACACAGACAGCCCTAAACCCCTGACATGCCTACTTCAGCTCACGGTGTGTAGAACATGGGAGATGCTGAGATGGACACCGTGAGCCATCCTGAGCAGCTACGGTACTCACCCCCTGTGGTAGGGCTCCAATACATGTTTTAAATACATGACACAGTGAAGACTGAACCGACGCTGGACTAAAGGTTTGAGTCAAACCAAAAAGCAACGTGTCAGAAACCGTGCAGTTAGATGTTCTCCTCACATCGCTCAGCCCGACAGCAAACACTGAGCCTCACGCGGGTCAAGCTGTGTGCTGATCAGCTTCATATGTATTTGCAGTAAAAAGGAATCATTTAAATTTCTGGAGAAAACACTCCTTCTGGTTTCATACTTGGATAAGAAGACTGATGCTACTCTCGTCCACGTATGGTAAATACGTACAGAGCCAGCACCGCTCAGCTTGGCATAAACACTGGAAATAGGGGAAGCCACTACTCTGGCTCTGTCCAACTGGAAAAAATCAGCAGCCGCTACGTCCAAGGCTCACTAATTAAAATATTAACATCTTGCCTGTTTCAACCATACAGAAACCAAAGCACAGCACCGGTGCACTGGGCTTCTACTGGAGCTGCGTGACAGACTATATCTTGATGACTAAACATGGGAGTAATATAAATCTATTTGTACAAGAAAGTCAATCAACATATTTACCAAAATGTGCACCTATGGCTGTAGGTTCCTGGTCGTACAGAAGTAATCTGATGCTCCACTCATCCAACGCCACTGACAGAAATATGCAGACCAAGCACAGAGGCAGCCTGCACGACGCATACCGACGAGAAAAAAAATGTGTGAAGGCTTGTACTGACGTGTGTGTGTGTGTGTGTGTGTGTATGTGTGTGTGTGTGTGTGTGTGTGTGTGTGTGTGTGTGTGCAGTGAGACGCCCATGAGCAGCAGTGAGCAGAAAAAAACCCGATTTCACCAGAAACACGTACAGCCGAGTTAAAGTTTAGGTCTGACTCTGAAGCGGGATCCTCAGCGCCGTCCTGGTCTGGAAACATCTTCTCCAGGAGCAGAAAGGCCAGCAGACCGATGATTACCCACAAGCCCTGGGTGGTGTAGTGGTTTTGTTTACCAGCTGAAGGGGGAGCAGACAGATTGCATAAAGACAAACACAGAAAGCGTCAGGTGGGCTATAGCATAATCACATTACTATGGGAGACAGACATTAGCATCTCTGCTAACTAAAGCCAAGCAAAACATCATGTCCTTTCTTTTCACCTGGTGTGTGTGATGCTACAGGATCATAGTGATCTTAGCAGTAATGTAGTACACAGCTAACTGAGCAAATAAACTGCTGCATGAAACCGAAAATCCTCAGTGTGTAGAGTCTGTGAGAGAGCAGACTGCTGGACTGTAATAGTAAAACACCCTCTGTTCTGTTGTGTATGAGAGACATGAGTGGGTCAAACAGCTTTCAGTACAGAGGTAGGGATGGCATTGGTGGATAGCAGACCCACCTGAAGAGCCAGAGAGCGCCCACGCCTCAGGAAGGAGGTGAAGGAACACATCACCGAGGAGACCACCAATAGCAAAGCTCAGGAGCTGCTTCAGCTTCTGGCACCCAGCTGACAGGACACAAACAAGGTACCAATTACTGTAAAGTATGATTAGTCATGGGATCTTTCATGTTGGTCTGAGATCAGAGCCACAAATAACTGATGAAACATGTACAGCTCTAAAGCCTAACCTCCACAAATGAGCTGATCATGTCAACATGAACACGTCCCGGGCTCGCCCTACTGGTGTCCACTGGGATTACTCATGCTCACGTTTTATTGTGGAGGAGGTCCCCTAGTAATGACTAACCTCTGGTCAAGACTGCACTTGACAACCCACAGCCTGAAATACATGTGGACTGCCACGTCCCTCAGGGTGGAGCCCCTGAACAGGCCTCCAGTCTCCGGCTGACCTACGGTAACGGAGGCCTGACTACTAAAGCCTGATAGTGGCAACAGGATTCAGACACAGCGCATTTTAACTGTTGTCCAAATGCTGCAGCACATGCATGAGGGTGGCAGGTGGAGCAGTGGGTGGAGCAGTGGGTGGCGCTGCCGCCTCACGGCTAGAAGACCCCCGTTGACCCCACTGGCCTTTCTGTGGAGTCTTCATGTTCCCTCTGTGGGTTCTCCGGATGGATAGATGGATGGATGGATGGATGGATGGATGGATGGATGGATGGATGGATGGATGGATAGATAGATAGATGTCTATAAAAGCCTTTTTTCCTTATAGCATATCTTTAGTTTTAATTGTATTTGGCGTGGAAGTGGGTGACCTTTTCTGTGNATGGATGGATGGATGGATGGATGGATGGATGGATGGATGGATGGATGGATGGATGGATGGATGGATGGATGGATGGATGGATGGATGGATGGAAGAACATGGACTGGTTAAAGCTTGTGCTGGGTATCATCAGTGTGTTACCGTCTCTCCAGACTGAAGCACAGCAGCCATCAGTGGACTGTCAGAATGTGTTACACACACATTCATGGGCCCTATAGAAGAAATCCCAGCGAGTTCGGTGGCTCTCTGACTTTCAATCCACTGTTGTGATCAGGTCAGAGTTATAACTTGTTCAATACTACGAGTTTATACCAATTTATTTTGCAAAACTGATTAAACCTTTCTGCCTCCGTTGTACCTTAGTTTGGTTCTAATTAGCATGTTAGCAAGCTAACGGCTTCATCTAACCTGCCTTTAGCTACGTCTTATTATATGGATGGATGGATAGATGGATAGATAGATAGATGGATGGATGGATAGTTGGATAGATAGATAGATAGATAGATAGATAGATAGATGGATAGATGGACAGATGGACAGATGGACAGATGGACAGATGGACAGATAGATAGATAGATAGATAGATAGATAGATAGATAGATAGATAGATAGATAGATAGATGTCTATAAAAGCCTTTTTTCCTTATAGCATATCTTTAGTTTTAATTGTATTTGGCGTGGAAGTGGGTGACCTTTTCTGTGACACTCTGACATTCTTCCTACAGCTCCTGCTACTGATTCTGTCATTTTAATTAAAAGGTTTTGCAGCAGCCTTCTTTCAAAGCACTTGCTCTTCTTATATTTTAAGGTATGTCTATGCTTCATGTAGAAAAACTCCCAGTAATGTTTATCAGGTCACCACTGAAGAGCAGCTCCATCTTAAAGCTTGAGGAAGGTGCAGCCGGCTGCAGGACCGGCTGACACAGATCCGGCAGAAACACTTGTTGTTCTCACTGGGTTTTGTTTCCTCCTGCTGAAAGCTGAGATCCAACACAGAGCCACTGAAGAGACGGAGTTTGTAGGTATAACGTTGTGAGACACAGGAGGAAGCGTGATGCCAGGACAGAAGGATGGCCTGTTTGTAGTTCTGGTGACACATACAGTATGAACCCAGAACATGATCCGTTCTGCCGGGGCAATGAGGCAGAGATATCTTCTTGTTTTACTGCAGACATTTGCACTGTGAGCTGCTGTGCGTTCAACACTGTCAGTTTACGGCTGCTGAGCGTCTACGTGATGCCATCTGTGTTCATGTTGGTGTGTATATACTAAAGACACTTAACCTACTTCTAATGTTGATTAAAAAAAACTGTTCTGTTACTACTATGACCAGCGCTTCATAAAACACAAACACAGAGCAGATGATTGATTCCTGCTCCACACTGTTTCCACTCACAGACACAGATATCGTGATTAGTGGTGCAGCAGAATGCATACGACAGAAATGTCCATGTTGCTTTATTGCCATAAGATAAATACTGTGATGGTACCAGATATTTATGTTTAGGGAACACTGTGAGCTCATACCTTCTGTTTTGAGGGCTGCACCAGCTTCAATGGGAATGACAAGCAGGGGGAAGACCCCACTGAGGCCCACAGCAACAGAGCCCACCAGGGACAGGAGCCACACATGAGCATGTTCACTGGCTAGGAGGTCTGCTAACGCCTGGAGGCCCGGGAGGTCATCTGTCAGCCCGGGGCCTGGTCCCGCAGCCGCGGCTGTCGCATGAGCCATCGCCGTTTGTGTCATCTTGTGGCTGCTTGATCCCCCTCTGGAGGTCAACATCAGCAGGGTAACGGGGATAAACAGAGCAGCTACAGCCCAGCTGGGCCTCCGACAGCGTCCACCGTTCATCCGTCCCACGGTCCAAAGAGCACTTGCAGCCAGTAATGCTGTAAGAGAAGCACACCTTGAGACAGACGGCCTCTCCTGCAACTTTCAAACTGTCTCAAACAGACGTTATATAAAACTGCTAATCTGAAGCCCACAGCAATGTCTGCAGATTTACTGCGTTTTCTATTATTAAATACAAGACAAAACATTCGAGACGCATTTTTGCATGAAAAACGAGTTGAACAGGAAGCAGACAGTCGACAGCGTTCATCATGACATAAAACAACAGAACCACAGCGTACAGGAGGTGCTGTAACCCGACCGACAATGGATCTGAGAGGTTAAACACTGGCTGGTACAGACAGGTGTGAAATGAAAGGAAAAACCTGCATAAGGACGACAGAACACAATGAAGGCACATCCTTTCATGCAGGTGCACGTTATTCTCTTCTCTTCTATTCACTGCACGATGCAATAAAACATTGGATCATACTCTGTGGGAAACAGTGAGCGGCTCCAGTTCTGATGGTCCATAAGGAACGCAGCAGGAAAAGCTCCCAGTGCCGCTGAAGGACGGTTCATGTTGAGGCACGGCTGGCAGGAGCTTCGGTCAGCAGGACGACTGGACAGCGTGTCAACAGGAAGTACAGGGACGTCTTCATTCAGAGTTATAGGAGCCAGTGGGGTCACACACTGTGGTCAGCGGTGCACATTTAAAGATCATAACGCTCATGAGTTAGAGCGATCTATGAACAACAAGAGAGGAGAATCTGAGAAAGTCAGTGCAGGAGGAGCTCAGGCTGTCAGCAGGAGGCGTCTGTTGATGACATGGTGAGGGATGTTATAGCAGGCAGCACATGAAGTCCTCGTTAGGAAGATGAACATACGTTTAGTGGAGCAGAAACCACAGGCAGTGGTCTGCACAGACGTAGGAGAACGCTGTATGGTCAGATGAGTCATCCTTCACCACAGTAGACCTACAATGAGAGGACGTGATGCTCTGGGGGGCTTCTGCTGGCACAGACTGGGTCCACGTGTCCCCGTCAGTGGACGGGTCACTGCAAGTCAGTACCAAACGGTTCTGAGTGACCCCCTTGATTAAACATTTCTACCTTGATTGGACTGGTCTCCTTCAGGATGACAATGGCTCCATCCACAGGGGAGAATCATGTCCTACGACTTCTCCTTCAGCACCATCCAGCCAGAACTCAGTGGCAAACTGGACCACGTGGGAGTGAGCCACCAGCTGGCATCATGGCTCCTGGACTTCCTGACCAACGGGCCACAGTGTGAGGACCAAAGGCTGAGTGTCTTCAGCAGGGGGGCGCCTCAGGGAACTGTTCTGGCTCCTCTCCTGTTCACCATTTGTCCACCGACTTCACTGAGACCGACTCTGCCATCGTTAGTCTCATCCACTACGGAGACCAGAAGGAGTATCGAGGCCTAAACCAGAACTTTGTGGCCTGGTGAGAGCTGGTGGCTGACTTTCACCGACACAAAGTCCCGTCCCCCCATTTATCACGGGACAGGTTGACAACAAGGATCAGTTCTAACGGAAAACATCCTCAAATAACACATTTACACACAAAAACTAACACAACTAAAGGACTGGTCCTGACCCACATGCAATCAAGTAAGCAGGTAAAAGGTGCCCTGAGCCTGACTGGAGCTCAGGTACAGGCTCAGGGTGGACGGACTGGACCTGGTATCCCAGACAAAAGCCCTGCATCGGCCCCAGGAGAACCCTGAGCCACGGTCATGGAGGTGGTGACTAATAAAGTCCGTCTAAGTCAGGATCCTGGGTGTGTTCAGACCACGAAGCCAACAGGTCCTGTGCAGAAACCAGGTGAGAGTGATGGAAGGCCGCGATGAAGGTCTGATCCAGCTAGGGGGCGCACTAGAGTCTGTATGTTCATGACAGTCAAAGCTGGACATTATTTCCCCTCTCATCCATCATCTGTGTTGGATGAGAGGAAGCAGCTCCTCAGTGGTACTGATGAAGTGTCTATTGCCAGCACATACATCTGTATCTATAGATGGATATTCCAGCGCGTGCAGTGTCCTGTAGACCAACACATCTGTCACGCGCTGTCGGCCAACCTCTCAGAACCGAGCCATGCATCAGTCTGCTTTAGATCACAGTAGCGAACAAACCTTTGCACACACTGGACTCAGCAGGACGGGTAGAACAGCCCCAGAACTTCTCAGTCACTCCTTTAATCTCCCAGCAGACCTGTTGGCACTCATGCTGGTAAAAGTTGAGCCGTGGCAGGACCACAGAGCTCCAGAACCAGAACACGGACCGCGGTCCACGCCTCAGACTGGAAAGTTTCACACTGAACAGATTCCAGGTGTTTATGAGCAGGTCCACGTCCACAGCTGGTGTAAAACTAACGGAACCACCCTACAGAGGAAAACTCAAACTGACGGCTACCAGTTAGCAGCTAGCGTTAGCCCGCGGAGCCGCTACGGCGCTAGCTCACAGCCCGCTAACGGCTACCCGCTGCTAGCATCACTTCGCCAAACTTACTGCCGTCGACCCCGGACAAGGACCCAGAGGACCCAGAGGACCCAGAGGAACCGCAGGGGGCAGATAAACGCTCAACAACAGCCTGGACGTGGCGTCCTTATCTCCACCTACCTTGTGATTTCGGCAGTCTGTGCACCAGTGTGTCCCTGCCATCCAGGCCGGCTTGATGGAGGCAGGCTTCCGCTGAGCTGCTCCGCGCTCCAGCTGCTGCGGACAGGATCCGGTCGCTGCAGCGCCCCAGTAGCTGGTCCCGGCCACCGCGGCTTCCCCCGAACAGCCACGTATCAGGATCCAGGAGGAGAAACACAGACAGCAGAGGAGGCACAGCAGTGGTCCCGCCCCGCCAGAGACCAGGAAGTAACTTCACTGCCCCCCCAACCCAGGACCCCGAACCTGACCCACATCCACACTAAACCCAGGAGGTTCTGATCAGCTGTGTCTGTGTTTCACTGTGGAGATTATAAATTACACAAGAGCTTCAGGAAAAGCGAGTGGCCGTTATTGTCTGTTTCCCTTTTCTTTTTTGTTTAATCTCTAAGACTAGTGCAGACACACACACACACACACACACACACACACACACACACACACACACACACACACANACACACACATATATATATATATATGGTGTCGGTATATATCACGTTTTAAACACCCGAAGCTGAAAACATGCTGCAGGTTATCAGACAGGCAACAACAAAACACATGTGCACAATCCATGAAATGCAAGATGAAGACACCTGAAACCAGTGAAGTAAAACTAAACAAAATAAATATATAATAGTAAAAAAAAAAACAGAAAAAAACAAGAAAGAAAAAATCAAAACAGGGAAACCAAAAAAATAAAAATCCTAATAAAACAAAATAAACTGGGACCCTGATGCTCATCAACGTCCCAGTGTGAACCCAGGAGATGTTTAAAAGATCAAATAAAAGTCACATCAGGTTTATAGTCTGTGTTTGTGCAGGTTGTCAGTCGGGGTAATCCCCACAGTGTCAGAGGAAGGGAACCGAACTTCTCTTTTCGGTTTCACCTCATCCAGGAGGCTTCTTCTGCTCTAACTGACAGAAGGGGGTTCCCATTATATTTATATTAATATTATTATTGTTATTATAAATCATGTATGGAAACAGCCTGATTTAAGGAAAGTGCTTCAAATGTTATAAGGAAACAACAGAAACGTGCAGAAAGCAGGACATGCATGATTAAGATTCAGACCAAACAACAAGACCAAGTTCTCAAATAAAATAAATCTAATTACGTTTATTTCTGGATTTTTCAGTCACTTTCTTTCTGGTTTCTCCGTTCATCCAGCTGACTTCTGGGAGGATTCAGACGTATATTATTATAATTATCATTATTATACAGCAGCTGGTGTTCACCTACACAGACCCAAATACAGCAGAGGCTCCAACTAAGATGTGCTATCTGTGTGTCTGTAAAAATAAACCAACCTGAGAACTGCTGCAGCTGTTGAACCCCTGGACTTCTGCAGAAGGAGCCTGTATGTAGGTCACACGGCTCACCTGGATGTTCTTCACTCTTCTTTGGTATTTTCTGTTTGTTGTTGGTGTAATGTAATATCTCACTCTCTAGTACACAGTTTCTGAATCCCAGAAAACAGCCTGCAAATGAGTCCAGTAGCACTGATATATATTCAGTGAATGCGCTGTCCTGTGTGTTTATCCTATATTAGGACATAAACCGTAGTTTATTCAGATGCTGTGTAGTGTCAGGATGGATTCACAGGCACATTTAATGTCAGACAGTGGGAAGAAAAGGTTGTCTTTTTATACAGTGGATGTAAACTCTGGCTTCGACCATACATACTTAACTAAAACCTAATTAAAAACAACCTCTATTTGCTCCTCGTTGTTCTCTTCAGTCTGCCAGCTTCCCACCAACCCTGGACTTGTGCAGACAGTGGACTCAGCGCTGAATATGTCCTTTTTATGATCCTGAAAGAAAACAAAGACAAACGACAGGAGAAGGGTGGATGCTCAGAAAACAGGAATGGCAATAAAATGAGGAATCAGGGACATTGTGAACACAGTACAGACAGAGATAGAGAGAGAAGAAGAACACACAGCCGTGACTCGATGATCCGACACTAAATGTAAAACCTTCTTCTATGTCGGATATCAAGGCTGTTGGATTGTCCAGACGGAGGTCCAGATACGAGGAGGGCTTGATGCTGGAAGGCTCATTAGTTGTTCATTATTGTTCATAGTTGTTATAATAACTCGTGTGTTGTTAGAACACGACACATCGCTGGACTTCAGCCTAACTGACCGGTTTGTGCACGTTCTGACCACTTCCACCCCGGGGCAGCGCTCTGACGGGGTGGAAGTGTCCAGAACACACAGGCAGTACTTGGCTGCTGATGCTAGTTTAGTTAGCGCTCACACTTCTGTTTCCTCCATCGGTGGCGGCGGGGGAGTGGCAGATACGCTCCACCGTTACCATCCATGTTTACTTCCATAAACACTGAGCACGCTCGCTGCGTGTGACGTCGTCGTGTCCTCTTCTGCGCATGCGGGACACTTTTGGCTCGTATGAAGTTCACAACTGCACAATTTTTTAAAATAAATTTTATTAATGTTCCCAAAACATTAAAATCAATTCAAAATCAAATTTCTTATATTTCTATGAAAAGAGGAACCAACCAAAGGAACAGAACAGACCAGTAGCATCAAAACGTCCCTAAATCACTGAAATAAATCATCACAGTCGTCCTTCCAGCAGCCTGTGAGCTCCTCTGCATCACGCTGTTCCTGCATCGTCCTGGTTCTGCTTTAACTCCATATGAAGCTTCAGACAGTGAATCCTGACATGTTTTGGGGTTTTTATATAATCCAGGTCATTAGTTTTTTCTTGGTGATGCTGTGACACACGTGCACGTTTCTACATACGGATGGAACTGATTTCCAGGAAGCCTTCAGCTGAAATGACTGTTAACTGATTATTGATGAATATAAATGAGTCTGCAGTAAAAATAGTTTTTACGATGAAGATTTTTATTTTTTTAAACAGTGCTCTCAGTGTCTTGCTGCTGTTCTGGTCTTCAGTGATTGTAAATGGAGTGATTATTGGGTCGGTGCAGCAGAATGTACTGTCTGTGTGGATCTTCATTCCTGGATGTTGTCGTTACCTTCACACATGTCCAGTTCATATATGTGCTGTACATATTCTACGTATTCATCTTCAGTGTCTTTGAAACAAAAAGATCCTGATAAGTACTCTCTAATCTGATCTCAGATTAAATGCTTTTAGGAATTAAAGACATGCTGACGTGTCCCAGTAGGAACAGTTCTGGTGAACGATAAAACCAACAGGGTCAGACCTCCATCCTTCATGTTCAGAGTCGTCGCGATCCCGTGGACCCGGTGACGAGTTGGTCGTCGTGTTGTGCACGTTGGCTCACGGTGACACATTCAGGCTTTACCGGGGCACTAAAACAGACCCGTTTACTCGTTATAGTCGCGCCTCTTCTTGCTCTGATGAAGGAAAATGTCTGTTTCACTTTAGGAATTACACCAAGCCATCTCTGCAGTCTGTCTCCTTTAAAGTCACAGCTCTGACCGAGGTGTAAAATGCCGTTGAAGTCGTATAAGTAGCTCTACTATTTTCGGGCAAAGCAGTAAAAGCTGAGTGTTCTCATGCGAGCAGTCGGAGCAGCTCGGGGGAGCCGTGAAGCCAAAGGACAGCGACCGAGGGAGCAGCAGAGCCGGAGGGAAGCCGTCAGCGGCTGCCTGACCTTCTCTGTCTTGGTGTGACGCTGCATCGCTGACATCTTCTGAGGCACACATTTAATTTGACATGTTTGATTGTCTTCACGTTGACTTTCTTTGACTCAGAGGCGTCTTGGCTGAACACAGAACCCTGAATGTTAAAGCCATCAGAGCAGCCTGCTGACACACAGAACAAACCTGAACACCAGTCGTCAGTGAACAGAACCACGATATGATCCCACGGGCCTCGTTACAGTGTCCTGTTAGATGTGAGCTTCAACACAATGACACGATGCATGTTGTGGTGGGCGTGTTGGGGAGGATGGAGAAGGACCAGAGTGAAGCCAGTTCCTCCTCCTGTGTGTGTTTGTCTTGTACTAACTGATCCTCACACTCAGCTCTGTGAACCACTGCTGTAGGCCTTTGGGTTGTTTTAAACATGCAATGTGGTCTGAAAGTTTCTCCGTTCAGCCTTTGAGGCTCCATGTGTAGGTTTTACATGCAGTCCATAAAATGTGAGCAGAATTCGATCAGACACGAAAAAGAAACTGAATTTTACTGTTTTCTCTAAAAGCTCATCAAAAATATACATCAACCTGGAATTATGCCCTACATGTTGTACTTTTTACATCCCTTGTGGGTTTTTACTACAAAATCAAAAGTCAAGCTTCAAAACAAAACTATAAAACCGACGTTGAAGGTTCCCGGTGGAGCTCTGGGTGGATGCTAATGCTAATGCTAATGCTAATGCTAATGAAGCTATGATGTCCTGCTGTGTTGATGAGCTGCACAAATGAGACGTTTCTGATTTTATTTGTGACAGAAATAAAATAAACACGACAACATTGTGCTTCTATCCACGACTCTAAGGTTAGGGTTTGAAATAAAATCCCTTTTGACAGGATAAATAAATATAGCATTCTGTTAGAGAGTGAACCAGTGGTCTGTAGACTGGTTGGCCGGTGACCACTAAACAGCAGCGATCACGTTCAACACGCTGGTCAGCTGTCTGCATCTCCACAAAGAATAAAAACCTCCTGTAACGGTTAAATAACTGAAGTCTAATGAGGTCAAATTCAATCTTATATCACAAAGAAGGCAGAAGTCAGAGAAAAATCGAGTCAAATCGAGGTTTGTGTTGCAGAACGGCGCCGCTGAGCCGATCAGCTGTACAGAGTAAAAACACGGAGCCACAGACGGACGCTTTAACGATCTGAACAACATTTACTGACAGTAAAGAACATAAACACGTCCTCAGACCGTATCCGCTCTAAAGCAGTGAACCAGTGATTCTGATCTGGTTTAAACGTCTGGGCCAAGAAGGTCCACAAGTGTTGCAGCTCCTGTGGTGGGATCCCTGCGTGGTCAGCTCTCCACCACCTCTGGAGGAGCCCAAGTCCAGCTGAGCAACAGGCTGCCCTAATAAGCTGCCTCACCAGCAGGGGGTGCAGGTGACAGGGCTTTACTGCATAAATCATGGAGTGACATTTGCCCTGACAACTGTCAAGCCATTATCTGGCCAGAGCAATGAAATGACCTTCTGGCTTGTGTCTCAGGTAACAGGTAGCCGTCCTGACCCTGACCCAGACCCAGACCCAGACCCTGACCCAGACCCTGACCCGACCTGGTCTGCCATCGCCGCTCACCTCCTGAGGTTAACAGTAAAAGGACTGAGGTGTGTAAAGGCATTGTGAACAAGCTGCAGGGTGGATCATAACCTACATGTTCAGGTGTATTTGCTACTATGATGATCAGTGAAATAAAAAATGGTTTAAAACCCACGACGGACAGTCTGAGCGCTTCTCAGCAGCCCTGGGTTGAAGTTAAACCGTCGATGTGTCGCAGGAACAGTCGAAGTCAAACCAGTGTTTAAGTTCTCAGTTTTTTTTAAAAATAGCCTAACTGTGGCTCGGACAGGCGGACTTAGCAGAGCGAGATGTGAAGATAACGCACAAAAAAAACATGATTAATATCCGCACTGAGTCATCCTAGTCTGACTTGAGCAATACATAAGAATAAAGAAAGAGGAACTTGGTTGTTTGGTGTGACAGAGGCCCAAAGCCTTATAAGGCTGCCTGTCGGTGGATGTGGGAGCGTTTCCCTGATCAGTCTGACAGCAAAAAGGTTAAAAAGAAGGTTAAAAAGAAGCAGTCTGACAGTAAAAAGGTTAAAAAGAAGGTGAAAAAGAAGCAGTCTGACAGTAAAAAGGTTAAAAAGAAGGTGAAAAAGAAGCA
>NW_007578475.1:235335-242307 GCF_000690725.1 Stegastes partitus
GTGTGTGTGTGTGTGTCCATGTGCCTTGTGATTCACCCCTGGTCTAATAATACCGCCCCGGCCCGGTCTGATAGCTGAAGCTCGTGGAGTCCAGAGAAAATGAGGAATCAGGAATAAGAAGTGAGAGGGCTGGATGTCCCCTCGCATGCATGTCGAGCCACCGCTCCATGTCATTGTGAAACGCTCGATGGCCACTGAAACCTCTGGGGACCGTCAGCCAGGAAGCACAGCACCTCTTCCTGGACCGTCCACCCGCAGAAGTGAAATGTTCTGTCACACTGTTTTCTTCAGATTTCAGTGGAAGTTCGTACGTTACTAAAGAAACAGAACACGGCCCTGCTTGTGGACCCAGGTCATAAAGGTGGAGGTGCTCTTCCAGCTGCTGGAGTCAGGGTGGTGTTCCCTCCTGGAGGCTCCGATCATGCAGACTGAGGCTCACGCTGCCATCAGCACTAAATCATCTGACACGTTCTTTTCTCTTCTTTCTAACCAAAGTGAGTTTACAGCCAGTTCTGAGCTGAAACGCTTTGTTTTCACTGCTGCATAAAAGATCAAATCACATCATTACACAAGTCGTCTAATTGAACTTTTCCAGTTTAATTAACAGACAAAACCGACGAGGGCCACGTTTAGTTAGTGACGTAGAAGCTACTGAATGTGTTTGTATGGCTGTGAGGGACAGAGTGGCCTGAAAACTCTTTTATTTGAACTGATGTGACACAGTTCACCTGCTGCAGGAACAAGCAGGCAGCAGATGCTCTGTGGTTTCTCCTCAGTCATGAGAACAAATGAACATGACTGAGCTGATTGAATGTTTGTTCTTCATTCTGTGTGCCGCCGCTGCTGCTTTGATTATCAGAGACGTGATGAATGAGGCCGTGTTTCTCATAAATACATGTAATACTGAGTCTGTAGCTGCATGCTGGATGCTTCCTAATGATGAGGCTGAAACAGCTTTAATTTAGCTGCAGGAGATTCACATTCAGAATTCTTAGAAACATGCAAGAGCTTGAAAACGAAGCCTGAAAGCTGAAGACGAGTTCCCGTCTGTTGATTACTGGTCAGTAATAATAGGAACCGGTTCAGCTCGTAGGTCTGGCAGCAGCAACCGGGTCAAAGCGATCCGCCGCTCACAGCTCGTTCTGTAGGAAGAGTTTGTCACCTTCTTGTTTTAATAAGGAACAAGAAGAAGAAGAAGGAGAAGAAGAAGAAGCCTTATGGTACCAACCTAAATTGGTAGAATTAAGGAAGTTTTTAGTTCCCCTGCTAATTCAGAGATATATAGAAAGCCTGCATTTTTCAACCACCTTTGGCAATTTGCTGTTCAGTAGTTGAGCAGCTCCCTGGTGGACACCTTGGCTGGATGTTGGCCGGAGCGTGACGGTAAGAGCAGATCTGTTCTCTCACACAGACTGTGGGCGTTTCCTTATTCACATGAGAACGGCTTTTAGTGCGACTTTAGCGCTCGCTGTTTGTCAGGCGTTAAAGTCACGATGAAACCGGCTGCATTTGCCTCTAACTCACTTCTTCTACAGCTGTTTGCTGCTTGCTTGTGTTTCAGTGTGTTTTTTAAGGATTTCATACAAGATTTAAATGAGTTCTGCTGATGGCAGCTTCACCTGAAAAACACATTTAAAAGCAGGCAGAACGTTGTCAACATCTAAATCTTTATTTCTTTTCTTGAATGTAATCCTGTTGTGTTCATTTAAATTGCCCGAATTAACAAGAAGTTTGTTGAAGCTACTTTCAGATGCCAAGTGTTGAGTTAGTTTTTAGTTTTTTCATATAAAGTTTCTGATGACTCATTGCTTTTTAACCACACTAAGTTAATTATTTACGTCCACGTTCAGAACTGTGCCGTCTGCCTGAGACACTTTTCTGTTGGATTAAAACTTTTCTGTTTTTTTTCACCCGAGTTACTCAACTGGCTCAGAAGAAATGGTGAGCGAAGACGATTACGAAATGTGAATGCTGCCGCAGGAGTTACAGAGTGTGGACATCAACCTGCAGTCATTCTGGTCAAACTGATGTTCTGCAGAGGAGGAGTGCAACACTTCCTGTTGCGACGTACCCTGTATCCTGTTTTCCACAGTCAGTGGTCATGCGTGTCATTCCCCTCTGCGAGGCTGTGTGGGCACGATCTCGTGACCCTGCGCTCTGAATGTTTTCTGTGACTGAATTCAAGAGAGACTCTGCACGTCTGAAAAAACCTCAACATCAGCAGAAAGCAGCTCAAACAGCTCCAGAAGCACTCAGATCAGTGGCTTCAGTCTGCTTTGCTAAAACTTGCTGATTTGTCACGTATGCTGTGCTCTGCAGTGTTGTGTAAGTCCGCTGTGACAACCAGCAGGCTGAGCTTCCTTCAGAACATCAGTACCACCTTAAAATAAGTGCAGTGATGAGAGCAGCGACACCTCCACATGTTAGGGCCCGAATACTGGAGAGAGCAAACTGTAGCCGTGAACTCAGAGGTGCCAGCAGAGTGTGTTTGTGGCTTCAGCTGCCACTGATACGCATCTTGTGAATGCATTCAGAGTGAAAACTGTCAAGTGCTCAGCTACGCCCAAACTAAAAGGCAGTTCTTGTTCTGAGCTCTGAGTTTATCATCTCACACTGTCACATACACTCAGACAGATAAACCTGCTCGTCACATTAGACCTGTTGTTCAGACTGTTCAGTTCAAGCAGGCAGACACAATAACCTGTCCAGGATCAGCCAACAGGCCGTATCGGTGGCAGACATGTTGGTTTCTCAAAGCGCAGGTGGCTGCATTCCCCCAGAGGAGGTCCTGCTAGCGTGCATGTGGCTCAGCGCTAAATGGACCTGAGCCGTGTGAATGTTTCCCTACAGCTGCACGTCAGCGCTTTGGCAAGTCAACGCGTCGGCTGCAGGAGCGATCCACAGCTGGTCGGCTCGCTGTGTTCTGACCGCGCTCAGTGACAGAAGATGTGTGGACATTTGGGACTTTTTTACATTTTGGTAAATGTGTGGATTTGCTTTGTTGCCAAGTGAACTGGCAGCCAGACAGGAGGGAACGTCGAGCCTGGCTCCTCCAAAGAACCTAAATCCTCCTCCTAGAGCCTTGAACAAAGGAGCTGCATGTTAGATCTCGTCTGTCAGAAACAGTCCAGAAGCCCACAGTCACACTTTGGTCTGAACTCAGCTTCAGAAAACTCTTTATTAAAACAAGAGAAGCAGCCTACGGATTAAAAACTGAATTACGAAGCAGTAAAACTCAGTGTCGCTCATTCAAACAGGGATTTTGCTGAAGTCAGCTAATGTGGGAGCGTTTGACCTCTGACCTGCTGAACCGACATCACGGCTGCAGTTTGCTGATTTTCTGATTTCCCTCTGCTTGTGCTGCATTATGTCTGAACAGCAGTTGCTGCTGTTCAGCAAAAGTTTTAAAGTCTTTCTTTAACCCCTGAACACAAACAGACCATGTAGCTGCTGTTTTAAATGGCAGCAGGTCTCTGAGTCACATGTGACAGATTATAAATCATCCTAAACGCAGTGTCTCATGGTTCAGAGTGTACGTAGAAGAACATCAGGCTCTCTGTCCTCTGTATGGGCTTCATGAGTTAAATCTCTGCGTTGTGGACGTGACGTTCCCCGTCAGAGTCCGACAGACAAAATGTTCCCCCGTGTTTGGCCAACATGTGGCTCAGCTTTAGTCTGTAAGTGTTATTAGCAAAACGTGATTCATCAGAGGCGACCAGTGCAGATCAATGAGTAGCTCTGATCAGTGATCCATCAGCTCCATCTGTGACAGGACATCACACCTGACAAGCTCCTTAGGAAGCAGCGTGTCGAAGCCGATAACGTAGTAAAGTCCTGAATGTCATGACTTTTGGCTGTTTACTACATTTGCAAAGATTTTATTTTATTTTTTTCAGGCCAATAACATCCCAATTCATTACGTTTTGGGTTCAGGACTTTCGTTTTTGGCCTATTACGTTTTAAACATTTATTCCACTATCGGCTGTTTTCTCGTTATCGGCTTCTACACGGCATCTCGTGTCAGTTGCCAAACAAAGAACCTCCAACATGAGTAAATGAACTCAGTTAAAGTCCACATCTGGTCTGTGGTGGAGCTTCTGGGTGTCTGAAATGAATCAGCACCTGTGACACAGACTAAACTGAAACTGGACATTGTGTGTGTTGGCTCTGGTTCTGTTCATGTCCTGGTGTCCTCTGACATATCTGCTGATATTATTGGAGTCGTGCTGATGAAGGCGTCTGCACATCTGCCAGTGGTCCAGTGAAATAATGCAACCTGACTACTTACATACAGCATGTAGTGAAACCTCTGCCTGCGTCCTTAAGCTGAGCGTGAGCGTGGCCGGTGTGCATTGACATGATGAGTCAGAGTCAGAAGTCACATCCACATGACAGACTGAGACTCTGCAGGACAACAGCGGCTGACATGCGGTCGGTCAGGGTGGTGGTTTGATGCTGTTTTCATGGTGTTGCAATCTGCTGCAGGATGTGAACGAAGAAGAGTGACGGCCTTACCTGGACGCTGACTGACCTGAATGAGCTATTTGTTCATAAGAGAGAGAAACAGGCTGTGGCTGATCTGCATGTCAGTAACAAACTGCTGAGCTGTGTGGGAATGATTTAGGTGTAATAAAGCCGAGCGTGTAATCTGCCACCATCTGATCACTGTCGTCTCTGTGTTACACAATCATGTCCATGATGTGCTCAGTGCTGCTCGAGGAGCCACATGCATGTTTGCATTGTTGAACAGTGTCTGAATATCTTCCTGTAAGGGCCAGTAGGACAGACCCGAACCCGAACCCGAACCCGAACCCGAACGGTCCGCTGTGTGGTTTCAGCGCTGCACCAGGAGCCTTTACAGATTCAGTGTCTTCTCATGTCAACAGGACAGAACCTGCTAGTGACACTTAGAGAGCACTGGGCCACACAAACCAAAGAAACGCACACGGCCGGCTCTGATGGAGGCCCGGACCATCCCGACCGTCTGACACACACATGGATTCATTTAAAGGCAGCCTTCAAGGAACTGAATCTGAAAGACGAGTTCCCAGTTCCTCATTTAGTGGATGTCACTGCTGCTGTGCGCCTTCTTCATCTCTCAGGCCACAAGGAAAACAAACACAGCGGCGCCGGTGTGGATTGGTGCATAAGAACCAAACTTCACAGCAAAAGGCGTCACAGCAACAACCTCCAGAAACAAACCAAAGCGATCCTGAGTCAGAGCCAGTGAGGCCTGGTGAGGACGGGCTCATTACAGCAGAACCGAGCGTCACGTGACTCACATGCAGTCTGAGTTTCAGCAGGTCAGTCAGTGAGCAGCCCTTCAGGACCTTTCTTTGGCCACACTGGGTGAAATAATGCTGTTGTTTTAAGCTGCTGTGGAAGATTTGTTCCATTTTTCAGAAGAAGTGCTTCAGACAGCGACGTGGTTGATCTTCTAAGTGTTTAAAGGTTTATGAGCTGAGAAACACACACAAAGGCCAGTCAGACCCCAACAACACCCTGATTTCATTTAATTCTGGTGAAAATCAGCAGCAGTCCTCATGAAGCATCAGGTTTTTATTTAAATTCTGTTTCATGTTCATCTGAAACAGCGTCTCGTAAACCAGGTCCAAAGCGCTGCTGCTGCTTGTCTGGCTGGGTTTTACAATAAAGGATTCAAATGTTTGAATCAAACGAGTACAAGTGTTCAATCAGATCCAATGAGAGGTGTGCAGGACTGTCTTTAAGTGGAAAACAGTCGTACATGTATGTAGAAGAGTAAATGCCTGCCAGCCTGGGCTCTGCAGGCTGCTCTGTTCAGGTGGTGCACACCTGACTGCAAGTTAACATCAGATCAGTACAGGCTGCTGTGCATCACCAGCACTTTTACTTATAGTTTAATACGAACACTTTGAATGCAGCCTTTCACTTGTCACACAGTGTTTGTGCTGCGTGTTGCTACGACTTTAATTTAAATGAAGCACTTTTTATGTTCTGAAATGATAACAAACACGTTTTCTGGCTAACTGAGCTGAGCTGATGTGAACTGGATCAACACCGACTCTGATCATTAAACAAACTGTCTTTAGCCTTAAAACAGGATTTATGTGTTTAGCTGATCTAAGTCCCTTTTAGACATTTTGTGGCGCGGCGTGAAGGAAACAAACATTTTCTTGTAGCTAAACTGAAAATAGAGGTGATAGGAGTAGTGGTGCTGCAGCTCACAGGTCTGAGTATTAATACTCTGCTCAGGCAGCTGTGATTAGGACGGGGCCCGGTCGGGGGTTCTGGCCACAGGCTGTGTGGTTTCAACAGCTCCTGAACAGAGACCATCGGTTGGGAGGGAGAGCAGGGCGGAAAATTATCAAACACAAACATGATAACAGGCATAAAGAATATGTTCAATCTGACAACTATGAAGGAACATTTCCACTGAGGAGCTTCACCATGAGTGTGTTAGCTGGTGTTTAAAGAGGCCTTCATCCTGTTTCTCATGTTTCTGATGTGCAGCAGACACCTCATCTGACCCGGCCAGCAGATAAACATAACCTCAGTATTCTGATGCTAATGTCATATTTTCAGCTGGCTGCCTTATCACGGTGCTGCATTCTTCCTCTTAAACAGGCGCCACTAACAATAGGCTCCCAGATTTGTGCGTCGCTCGTACTGTACCTTTTAGCCGTTACTGTATTTCAGCATGTGGACAATATGAGTGTATTTTCAGCTGCTGGCGTTAAAACCGGCAACAGCCCTCCTCATGTTTTATCAACCTACAGTAGGAATCATTCAGTGCACATCGCTGCAGAACAACATCTAAATGAACAGACTCGTGTGTTTTCTGCAGCAGAGCAGCTCAGTTCCTGTCAGGAATGGTTTCTACCAGCATCCCCCCGTGTGCCAATCAGCATCTCCATTTATCTCCTCAGCGTGGTCACAGCACAGATGCTGGACCTTCATCTTATCTTCCAGCTACGCCTAAGAGAGAGAGAG
>NW_007578475.1:242863-246959 GCF_000690725.1 Stegastes partitus
CGGTGTGCGGTGGAGTCCAACCTATCGGCTGCTTAAACAAAGCGACCAGTGAAGCAGATTGTAATTCAAATGAAAGGCTGGAGAGGAACGCATGGGCAGCTTGTTTCTGACACTTTAACTTTACTAAACATCACAACAACTGAATAAAAGAGAGGACACGCTGGACTGTGAGCTGTCCTTTAAACACAGGCTTTGTATTTGTCATTCACACACTTTGACTTGGTCACTGAAGCGTGAGTTCAAACTTAAAGCGTTCTTTTATCTGCGCCTTTAGAAACAGCAGGAAACTGCTTCTACGTACATTTGCTGCTTCATTCACTACAAAATGAGACATATCTGAAAAGGCAAAGGGAATGAACTAAATCTACTGAAGCGACAGTATGAAGCGGGACACAAACCGGCCAGTTTATCACCTGTGAGACGCTTTTTGGGGGAGAAGCTGACGGTGAGGAAAGCCCTTGAAGCTGACTGGCTGCTTAGGGAGGGGACAGCACAGACCCTGATAAACGTGAAGCTTCATGGTCTCTCCTGACAAATCATCAATGGCCAGGAACCTCTAGCAGACACACTCCGTTGCTCCCACCCACACGAATTTTACAGAAGTCAAAAGTTCCTTTTTCATTTTACAGTCAAACAGTGGGCCTTGTTTATTTAATTTTTATCCGACACAGCTGAAGGCCTCTGAGACGAGCTCAGGCCACACCGCTGTACAATCAGAGAGAGGGAGACATTTTTGGTTTTCGTTGAGTGAGAGGAAATTTTGAAACATTGTGCAATGGTGCCGCAAAAGTTTTGAAAGTTGTGAGAGCGTTTTGCCAGCGAAGCGTCTGAGCGTCGGTCTGTTGGAGACGAGGGCTCCATGTTGCATCCATACAGAATGGAGAGCTATCTCATCCCACCTGTAAGTACCTTTTATTTTATTCTCATCTAGACGCTCAGGAGACTTTCTGGCATCTGAGGCTTAAAAGAAAGAGCTCCTTGAATGGTTTGTTCTAAATGCAGCGAACAGAAACACTTTCATGCTCTCAAGTATGAAAGACGCACATTATTTCACATTAGATGACTTAAGGTGGTGTCGGCTTGGATTTGAATACAGGACACAAACTGTAAGAGTCTTTTATACGAAGGGCGACATGAAAATGAAACTCAAAAGTTCTTGAGAGTTTCAGAACTGTAGAGGCAAGAGAAGAAACTGTCATTATTGTAACACGAATCCCGCTTCGTCTAAACAACGTCTTCACAGTTTAAAATGTCAGAGAATTACCTGCTTTTCTTTAAAGGGTTCAATGAGCAGAGACATGCTGTCTGACCAACTCCTCCATCAACTGAGATTTTTCTCTGCTGAGAAGGTTGTTTCTGAAGGTTTTTTTGTTGCTCCCACAGCACACAGAAGAAATGTACGATCCTGAGATCTACAGGCACCAGATTGCAGAATATTATAATCCATATGTGCTAGATGCAGATATCCAGGCAGGTGAGTTTTACTTCAGCATCGTGTTCTGTCTCCTCTCTCCTGTTTAGTGTCTTCATTTTAAAAAAGCGTCTTGATTTATTAAATTGTTCTGAGTGACATTTAAATTTAGAAAAACATCTTAACATGCAACCAGATAATGAGGGTTCAGTGTAACGCCACAGATTAAATCCACTGACATGAAACGCTGCTCTCAGTTTTTATTAAATGAAAAAAGAGCGACCGAGAATTTGCTCATTTCAGTCGTCTAGTCTTCTGTCACTTTCTGGCCTGATGTGGTAACAGAGGCTTTTCTGGTGCCTTGTACATAAAAAGACTGCAGCGAGTGCAGCTGGAGCGCACCACATTAGCGCGTAGGGAACACAGGAAACAGATGCCATTTCTTTTTCAGCGGCTACGGCTGCAGACATAGAACGACTTTCGCCCCATGGGGCTTCGCTGATACCAGGGAGCTGCTTTACTTTCTCTTGTAATCAAATGTTTTGAATGTTGCACCGAAAAAACGTCAAAGGGTGGAGGGTGATGGAGGTTCAGATAAAAGACATATCTGATGTCTACATCGACACATCTTAGCCTCTGTTTATTGAAATAAAGATGCTGCATAAGCTGATAGAGATCAGTGGACGTGTGTTGCTGCTTCTGACCTGCTTCTTTATTTCTGCATTCGTCTGGCTGTGAGACCGTTTATCATCTATTTCCACGGCTACACTTCAAATATGTGAATTTCTTAAAAGTTAGCTTGTTTAATTTTCTTATTTATTTCTTCAATACGTTTTGGAAAAAAGAGAGAGAAAAAAAAAACCAGCCAAGGACGAGATGAAAAGAAAATTCAAAGCTGCTGCGGTAACCGTGCTCGTGTGGCAACAAACAGGAAAGAGCTTCATGCTGGATTCCTTTGATTCTCCTCGTTTCACACAGTCGATGCAAAGTCGAGCTCACGGCTTGCTGTCAAGTCCAGCTTCTTCTGATTTAGTCCTTTAAAACACCACAATGATGCATTTTCACAGAAATACTGTGTGGGTTTTTACGTGAGTCATCTCTGGCTGAGCGCATATTCTGCTCCATCACATCATGTGAGCGACGTTCTCTTCAGGTTTATCAGGAGCTGTGTGCTGAAATCACTCAGACTGAGGCCAGTTAGGTGTCGTGTTGATGCTCAGACGTTTATGCCGCCTGTCTTCTCCTCTGCTCAGATCACTGGGAGTACCATCCTCACCCTCATGTGCACCCCGTAGAGTTCGAAAACCTCCAAGAGACCAACTTCACAGAGCTGCAGAGCGTGCAGGCGCTCCACCCGCCGGGCCTCATACGACACGACGCCATCCGATACGAAGCAGAAAACCTGCTCGATCCGAATCTGGGGGCACATCCACATGTGTTACAGCAACCAGTAAGTCCCTGAGCCAGAACACGGGGCGTCCTGAGTTTTCCCTTCGCAGGAGAAGTTTGTCTGATTTACTGGTTAATAGAAACATCACAGACGCTTTAGGACACACGCTGCTTTTAGATTAGTGTCCAGTAATGTCTCTAGATCCCCAAACATCCTCATCACAGACATCTTTCATTTGTGGGATTTTAAACCAGAAGGAAATTCAAGGAGCTGAAACCATTTTAAGGTCCGGTGACAAAAATCAGGAAGTGAATCTGTACAAGTTACAAGAAACACGATAATTTTAGGGGTTGTCTCTCGTTTTTTTTCTTCAGTTAAAACAGAACATTTTCTCTGAATAGACTCTGAAGACTGGGCTCAGATCAGTTAGAGTCACGACTGCGTGCTTCGGTCGTGAGCCAGTGAACCAGAACACGGATCAGTTGGTTTGGACAGCAGCACGCCTAACCAGGTTTCAGTCTGAAACCTGCTCACTTCAGCTGTGTTTCTCTGTACGAGCTCATGTTGAAGCACGAGGACGTTTATATGTGACCTAAATTATAAACACACACAATGTTTAAGACTTTTAAAAAAGAAAATCTAAACTTACATGTGACATAAATAAATAAAGATTCCATCTGATGCAACATTTGGGCCGAAGGCATCATCGATTTAAATATTTCACACAATGTTTTAAAAAAGAGAAGTCAGATCTGGAAGTAACAGACGTAATCATGTGAAATACATCAACACGCTGTTAGAAGAACAACATATTCTCAGTAAGCAGCAGAAACTCTGATCTCCTGAAATTCAACCTGTTTTTACATCACATGATGCTTTTCTCTTGAGAGCGTCTGAAAAATTCCCTTTTAAAAAAAGCTCTGTCATCTTTACAACCTGTTTGCATTCTGGGCCCAAACAGCAACACGAGGTGTCGAAGCATCCCATAAAAACTCTGCTTCACACACGATCCATGTCCAGGCCTCCATCACTGGCGCCCAGGCCGGCACACAGCGGGACGTGGAGGACAAAATACAGATCATCAGTGGATCATAACGTTTTATTCTGTTAATTTATTTGATCATTACTGGGTTACAGAGGTTATACGGTTGAGCACAGCGCAGTGGAAACAGGACAACACACAATAAATCCAGTTCAGAGACAGCCGATGCCGTCGTCGGTTCCACACTGAACATCCGCACAACATCATGAAGCTGCAGTTTGCTCTAAAGGCTCCAGAACCAGCGAATAGAACC
>NW_007578475.1:247271-262622 GCF_000690725.1 Stegastes partitus
GCTCTGGTCCAGAGTCTCACCATGAACACAGATCATGTACCGTCATCTACAACAGTCCAGAACGTAGCCGGTGCCGGTGAGCTTCTCACTGCTAAATGAAAGCAAGGCCCTATGTGGTGATAGAAACCAGCCTGACCTTCTGTCCTTTCACTACGTGCTCCAGATGCATGCTAACAGAGAGCCCGTCTTCCAGACAAACACCCGGTTCTGGTAGGAAGATCCTTGCTCCATTAGGTCCCACTTAAAGTCTGATGTGGGAGAGAGCTCTAGATACCGAAATAACAGCACGCTACTCAAATATTATTCAGGTTAACCTGCCAAGCTGCGACAGCGTATCTACAGTAAACTCAGTGATTCTGATGATTACACCCCCGTACGGCCGGGCCGGTATCAGTACATGTGTTGGAGCTGGTCAGGGAGGAACTAACTTGGTCATGGTTTGAGGACAACAACAACATGTTTTTCATTCTCAGGTAAATCCCTAAATGTCCAAACGGGTCGTCCTATGAAACAGTCCCCCAGTCTGCTCCTGCTCCGCCTCATGTTGGACTGTAGGCGCGTTTATAGGACCAACAAGCTGCACGTGTCCTGACTTGTTGGATTGTGTTGTTTTATTGATTGTGTTTGATTTATTGCCTGTACAGCACTTTGACCAAAAGTGCTTTATAAATAAAATTATTATTATTATTATCAATAATAAGTGTAACATCTGCATGTGAGCCAAGTCAGCTTCCGTTCCTCCGTTGCAGGTGGCCTTCTTCCCCCGGCCCGTGTACCCTCCACACGTGTCCCAGCGCAGCTCCGACGACGAGGACCACGGAGGAAGAAGTCCCCCTCTGGAGGTGTCTGATGAGGAGTGTCTGAGAGACCGAGTCCCGTACGCCACCCCGGGAGAGCTGGGTAAGGACTTCATCCTGCACGTCGCCTCAGTCCGGTAGCAGTTAACACGGACGCTTTAAGACACACCGCCTATGTGGAGGATCACCAGGTCACCGTGTACGGAGAAGTGCTAAGTCACCGCACTTGATTCTCCACTCTGGAGGATCTGAAGCGGTTCGAGTTGCCTTTGACTCGAGGCTTCTGCCCTCGCTGCCCTGACACGTACCGTCAGAATGCTCTCACACTGTCAGCTTTAACTTCTGCTGATTGTAGTTTCTCTGAGTTTTCTTTTGATTTGTGCTTCTGCATGTCAGGCAGAAACACTTTGTAGTTGGTTATCTGAGAGCTTTTAGACGCGCTACCGATGTTTGCACACAAACAACTTTATTAAGTTAAATATTTAGTTGAGCTTCCGGTCAGTTCATTTGGCAACAGCTCTGATCACAGCTTACTATTTCTGTTTCTAAGATTTGTTTTTTGAGCTTTTCCACCTTTAATGACAGTGAAGACAGACGTGGGGAGGAGAGTGGGGGAATGACATGCAGCAGACGGGCCGTTGGCTGGAACCGAACCGCGGTGTCGGGGATTAAAGCCGCTGTACGTGGGTCGCCCGCCCGACCCGCCGAGATATCCGGGCGCCCAATCGTTTACTATTTCTGAACATTTTCAGAACTATTACAAACCAAATGAAACAAACCCCTCAAAAACATCCATGTGGATAATCCACAGTAAAAATCATCAACATTTGGCTCCAGGACAGTGAAAGCAGCCACAGCTCAACATCAGTGATCACAATCTAATATTTCTAGAAAATGTTCTGCATGGACTTGAGTGCGTTCAGCAGTTCTTCTGCACCAGGACTCATCCGTACGTTTTTAGGGAACTTTCTTAACGCAGGGCTTCACCCACAACTCACAGTGGTGTACTTCTACAGTGGTGTACTTCTACAGTGTAGTACTTCTACAGTGTAGTACTTCTACAGTGGTGTACTTCTACAGTGGTGTACTTCTACAGTGTAGTACTTCTACAGTGTAGTACTTCTACAGTGGTGTACTTCTACAGTGGAGTACTTCTACAGTGGAGTACTTCTACAGTGTAGTACTTCTACATAAGTAATCCTTCTTCCACCTCTGACCACGTGTCGGCGGTCTCTCTGACTCCGTGATGATGATGATGATGATGATGATGGTGATGATGATGATGGTGGTGATGGTGGTGATGATGATGATGGTGATGATGATGATGGTGAGCAGCTCAGTGACTGCTGCTGGGAAGTCGTGAGTTTGCATTAAAGCAGCAGCAGCAGCACGTCAGAGCGCTCTGAGGGCCTCCGTCTGATCCAGATCAGCGTCCTCTTCCTTGAAGCGGGCTGGTTGAGGTTTGTCGTTGAGTCTTGTCAGCTTTGCGTTCTGCTGACCTCTTCAGTTACAGTTTTAGGATGAGCTCCTGGTTGCACAACAGCCTTCACTTTGCTGCTGCTGCATCTTGGACCGATGAACCCAGAGAGGCTGCTGCTGTCTGCTGGACGTGAACCAGCGCTTCATCTCCAAGGCTGGATTATCTTAGTTTTCATTGGATTGAGGAACCAATACAGTCTGTAGAGGAATGACCAGGGATTCCTTCTTGTACATTTTAACGAGGTGCCAGCAGGACTCTGTGAAGTGATGTTTTGGGCCATCCCGTCTGTTTTAACCAGCAGCACCGGCCCGCTGCTCCACCAGAGCCTCGGTGTCAGCGGACCTCATTTCATGGTGATGTCCTTTTCTCTTTTAAGCTGACATTGGTTTCCTGGCTTATTAAACAGCCTCCACACTTCCCCTTTTGGCCAGCTTAGGATGTGACAGGAGTGGCCGAGCCTGAATAGTGTCTGGTACCGAGTGTCTGCAGCGCCTCCAGTCAAGAGGTTTGTTCAGAACCCGCTGCAGCTTTTCATCTGGGTTCATGAGGTCATTTTTCTCATCTGAGCACCAAGGTGAGCACTTCAGTGACACCGGCTGCATGTTCACTGGTACTTACAGCACCTCGCTCTCTGCATTTTTGTGAATGCGATGCCATTTTCCATCAGAATGTGGTCTCACAAGGTCCGGACACCTTTGCAATGTGTGGGAGTGGAGCTGAATAGAGGACAGATTGAGTCACCACAGTTCTTTGAAAGTAGAGACCTGCATCAGTCCGTCTCGTTAACGTCTCCTGGACCAGACAGAACATGCACGGCCAGTACGTCGTCACAAACCGCCAACACGAGCAGCCATACGGCGTCTGAAGGGCGTCCTCTCGTCCATAGTGAGACCTCATGAGCAGCGTGGAGCGTCCCGTATATAATATACATTATATATATATCAATAATCTGATTCACAGAGGACGTCTTGCTGTGTTGTTCTCGTTCATTTGTTTCATCCTGTTAATAAAATGGTTCCAATATTCTTTCTTCTGAGTGCAGTTGGAGCGCCTTTATGATTTCTTACCAAGGATTTTTCAGTGCATGTAAAAACTAACACAAAGGTTCAAATTATATATATATATATATATATATATATATATATATATATATATATATATATATATATATATATATATATATATAGAAAGATTTTAGGACACACAGGTTATGTTCTCCAAGTTATCTTGTTTTTTGTTTTGTTTTTTTAGATAAAGTCAGTATTACAGCTTCAGCTACACTCAGCAATGAAGGAATCTGTCCAGCATTGTGAATAACCTTTACACAACCTATCCTAAACGTAACATATAAGCATTATAACATGATATATATAAGTACTGGTGTTGTGTTGGTTAATATGTCATCAGCTCTGCACAGTGACAGTTTGAAACGATGACTCATGGAAGGTTTCACCTGCCAGAACCGGACCATGTTTTCTTGTTAAGGAGCATAAAACAGGACCTGAATGATATATATATATATATATATATATATATATGTATATATGCCTCTGCTCACACTTCTAACTTATCCTTTTCTTTATTGTCTTCTGATAAAAGCAACACTGAGTCTGTAAACAGCAGAAAGAGCTGCAGCACCTCTAATGATGCAACCTTCTGTTTCCAAAGGCAATAAGAAGAAGATCCGTCTGTACCAGTTCCTGTTGGACCTTTTAAAGAACGGCGACATGAAGGACAGTATCTGGTGGGTCGACAGAGACAAGGGGACATTTCAGTTTTCTTCCAAGCACAAAGAGGCCCTCGCTCACCGCTGGGGGATCCAGAAAGGCAACCGCAAGAAAATGACCTACCAGAAGATGGCCAGAGCTTTACGCAACTACGGCAAAACTGGAGAGGTGAAGAAGATCAAGAAGAAGCTGACGTACCAGTTCAGCGACGAGGTGCTGGGGAAGGGCCATCTAGAGAGGAAGTCCTACATGTAGGCAGGAGGTGTCAGGATGGAGCAGTGTGACATGAGAGCTGTAGTGTTTCTGTAGATACTTAATCAACCGTGCTGATCTGGTAAATAGCATTATATGATAGCTTCAGTACTGCTGCACAGTGAGACCAGTTTCTCTGAAGATATACTCACAAATGCAGCATAAAACTATGGACCAAGATCCCAAAACGTCTCCTTCAAGACATGTTGGGGACCAGTTAGTGGTGAAGGGGCGCCGTAGAGAGCTCCTGGTAAAGCTCCTGGTAAAGCTCGTCTGTCTGAACGTCTGGATACGGAAACAGATGAAACACGTTCAGGACCAAATAGGAAAACGTTTTATTTACACATGTGTACAGAGATTTGTCGTGTTTTCTGGTTGGCAGAGGATTGATGTACTGGCCACAGTTGGAAGTCACTGGATGCTAAAGAGACCCTATTCCTAACCTGAACCCTATCCCTATTCCTATATCTATCCCTAACCCTATCCCTATCCCTGACTCTAACCTGAACCCTAACTCTATCCCTAAGCGCTGCTGTAGACACCTGACAGGACAAAGCACAGACATCAGGAACTTTAGGAATCACACTCAGTCAGCTGTGGATCATTTTCAACCACATGGCTTAAACGTGGCAGCTCCAGTGTCAGCTACACTCCAGTAAAAATTAGTAAAACACAATAAATTCACTTTAGTTTATCGATGATGACTAAATGATGAGTAACTAAATGGTCAGAACGTTAAGCTCCACTTCAGAACAACCACAGCGAACATGACGGGGACTCAACATGATCATCACTTCTAAATCCAGATAAAGATTTTCGGGATCTTTGTTTTATTCCTAAAGCGGTGCACATCCTTCAGGTCTGTTTTGCTGTTGCTGTTTTCTTTGCCTTCCTTCTGAGTTTGTTGATGATGATGCCACCGTCGTGTCTGTGAGGTGTGGATCCAGCATCAAGACTGGAAGCAGGAGGAACATCAGGACAGCCTGTCCACCACCTCCACAGCTCTCTGACACACATTCTTCTGTTTGATCAGAGCAGAAGCTTAAACATCTCCTCCTGCTGTACCTTCTGACTGTTTCATACTAACACACACATGAGGGTTGCATCCGAGTGTCCAGGCCAACTCCTTCCTCCCACAACGCCACACGGTTGCTTTAACGACTATAAATAAAAGTGTAAAGTCCTAAAGCAAAAGGTTGTGCTCACAAATAGCAGCAAATATTCTGTTTTTAGTTTTTATTTTTAGAAATGTCTGTTCTATATATTTCAGTGCTTCAGTCCAAATGTTGTTTCATGTCATGTGACCCCAGCCGGCCTCGACCGTCGTGTTTGACAAAGTTCTCTTTTAACTGAGTGTTATTCTGTACATACATGTTCACGTTGTTGTATTTAAACCAGCCAGAGGCACATAGAAGTTAGTGATGACTCACTCTGAGCACTGTGATCAGGTGAGCTGGGACCAGAATCACAGGTCCGTACAGGTCGGACACGTTCTTACGTTGTCATTAAGAATTGCTTGTAAAAAATAAATAAATTGTCCATTAGTGTATGTGTGTTGTACCTTCTGCAGAGGTCACTGGGAGGTGATTTCAACTCACATGAGATAAAAAAACACAAAGAAAAAGAAGAAACAGCGGTAAAAGAGTGTTGGTTTGCAGATAAGGGCTTTCGTTAGAGCTTTACAGATGGTTGGTGAGCTGTGAGGATCTGTGGGGTTAATACGTGGCTGTGGGCTGAAGTGTCTTGTCACCTGCTGCTTACAGCGTCTCTCTGTGTGTCCTGACACACTGCAGCCACCAGCGCCGGGCTCTGGGCTCCGGGCTCCGGGCTCCGGGCCGGTCGGCTCTGACACATCTGGAATGTCTATGTAACGCACTTCTATGTCTGTTTGTCTCTCGTGTCTCCTTCATCACTTTTTCCACAACTGCTTCAGTTTTAGCCAGAGATCTGTGGACGGTTTATCGCCACCACACCTACATTATAGCAGAAAAACAGGAAGTAAGTCATGTAACTGTGTTTATTTACCGTATTTCAAAACTGATTTCACAGACTGGTTTCAGTTCAATAAAACGAGACGCTTCTAAACAGCTTAGATTTTAAAAAAGGATCCAAAATCCACAGCATACACTAACGCTGTCAATCAAAGGAGGCCGATGTGTAAAGTGCAGCGTGCAAATATAAAATCACTCCAGCACCTGGTGTCCCAAGAGCCAACAGCTCCCCACAATGGTCAAGCTGTAACTGATATCCGTAAGCAACAGGTGGGAAGATAAAAGAAACCGCCTGAATACAGAACAACACGACCAGAACCAGCCGGAGCAGACGCCCAGTCTCAGTTCAGAGGGAATCATGTACAGAAAGCTCTATCGGACATTAGTTTGAGGTTATAGATGATGAAACTTTAATACTGTGGATCAGACGAGCTCTGACTACATCAGACATATCGTACAGTACAATGTGCTGTAAACACTGTGGTGGTGCCTTATTGGACAGTTAGATTTCCAGTTTTCCATTTAGTGTCACTTTGTACTTGCTGGATGCACCTTAAACACGAGCGTGGCAGGAAGGACTCAATGTTTAAAGACCTCCTGTCCACAGAGGGAACAACGCCGTCATTTCTGCCAGCAGAGGACAAAACAAAGTGGATCTCTGAGCCTGTACCGCTGTGCTGCCGGCTTACGGACCTGCTGGGTGACCGGGTGCAGCACAGATGTGGGACAGCAAACACACGTTGTTTTTTGTTTTTTTGGATTCAAAGTTCTATATATAACCGCAGCTTTACATCCCTTCCCCTCCCTCTTAAGGCCTGTCATTCAGCCAAGGTGCCGGAGGAAAGGATGGTTGAAATATAGCCCGAGGTCGGACGTGAGGGGGGGGATGGGGTGGCTGGGCGGGTGGGAGGTTTCTGCTGGGACGGGATGAGCTTTGATGAGGAGTACGAGTGGGTGGCTGCTGTTTTTTTGGACACGGTGTTAGGCCCGGGACTCCTATTAAAGCCGGAGGGTCGAGCCGGACCGCAGACTGTTGAGGAACACCGAGTCACGCTGTCGAGGAAGGGAGACCATCCAGGATGCCAGAGCCAATCAAAAAACCAGGTAGGGACCTCATTCGCTTACGTCCTGAGCATTTGGTGACGGCTGAACTGACAGCGGACTGTCTTTTGGATTTCAGTATATTCTAACGCCGTCCACACGCAGCTGAACATCCAATCAAAACGCTTGTTTGCTCAGTTTTCAGGCAGCAACAAGGTGATATGTTACGCGTGAGAAAACGCTCCACTGAGTTGGGCCACACCTCTCTTAAGCAACTATCAACCACAAGCAACCAGCGAGCATCAGACCTGTGCTTGGTTTCCATGATGAGCAGCCACAATGATGTGACAGTTGCTTTTTACCAACATGTACTTGTGTCACGTTTCTGTTCTGAGCCGTGGAACCACAGTCGTCTTCTTCATGTCAGCGTTTTATTTGTTTTGTCGTTTGTCACTCCAATAATGTAAAAAAAAAAAAAAGAAAGAAAGAAAAAAGGAATAGGATAGAAAATAAAATGTGTCAAATTGATCTGAGATGTGAAAACTGTAAATAAAATGCCACGTATGGATATTAGCTATAAACTGCGTGGGGTCATAATAATGTGATCATAATGTAGTAGACCAGGAGCAGGTCCAGAGCGCTGGCCAGCAGCTATAATTCAAGTGTTTAGTGAGCTGCCACAAATCGTTTATTAATGCAGTGCACTAAACACTCACGTAGCCAGCAGTCAGAGCAGAACACGGTACCTGTGTCCTCCATTCAGACTGTTTCCAGGGCTCTGATATTTGCTCTAAAGCCTTTTGGACGTGTCAGGAACTCAGATCCACGTCACACGGTCCAGGTGGAAACATGGCTGTGCTGTGAAATGGACACGGTCGCATTTCCAGCATCACTGCATTCACCAACTGATCCGCTGATTCCCAAAATGCCAAACAGGATTCCGCCCTGACAAATGACTCTCCACAGTTTTCTTTCGCGCTCTTGAGTGAGAATGAATAGCTGTTTGTGCTGTGAAAAGCCCGACATATCAGATGACACAGTGGAGCCCAAACGGTCAGCTTGTTTGCTGCTAAGACCTTTAGTGTCAAGGATTTGCTCAGACCATAACCGTTATGGTCGCCTTGAGCCGGCGGCATTAATGACAATTAGCCTGCAGCTAACTGGACGGTTTGTCAGTCACGTCAACTACAGTGAACAGGAAATAGTTCAACTGCTCCAAAAAGGGAAAAACGTGAAAAATATTCACGTCTGTTTTGTTAAAAAATAAATAAATAAAAAAAGGTCCAGTTGATTCAGCAGCTTCATTTAACAAAATAAAAGCATATTAGAAGGGAAAAAACCAGAGATGATATCTTGCAGTGCTCCACTTGAATCTGAACAAACAAAAAGAACATTTCTTTTGTTTCCAGCATTATTGTGAGTCAGAGCTTTAAATCCACCAGCCAGAGGGGTGACGGCAGCGACCCAACGGATTGTGTGTTTCCTCTCACAGCTGAGATCGTTCACATAAAACTAGGACAAACTCAGGTTTACTGTCATTTAGTTTGACGAGAACCTTAACGAGTGTGTCGGACCTTTAACGTTTAACCCAGACGAAGGTGTGAAGTGTATGACAACATGACAAGAGGGGTACATCACTCTTCCTCTGCCTCCAGGGTCACAAAAATAGTGTCAGGCTAATCCCTGGACTGTGATACCTGCAGCTGAAGCCCGCCAGCCTCATTTATTAGTCCAGTACATATGCATCCTATATTTAAACTCATACTTGCAGGGTCATCTGGCAGCGCACAGACTTCTATTGTTTTGTGTGCTTTTGTAGCGCTGGCCGCTCAAACCTGGAAATAGCAGCGATCTGTATCCCACCACTTCCCCGGTCCAAACACTCTGTGGCTGGACCGTCGGCTGTCAGAGCCGTCAGCAACACTCACTATTTTTAGGCCCGTTTTTAAAGATGACGCGTGTGTGAGAAGGACTTTGCTGAGTGCATCTTATTTTAAAAATGAACCAAAACAAAGCAGCAGCGGCCACATCTCCACGTCTAACAGTCTGATGGTGGGTTTCTCTCTATAGGTCACAGCTGGTTCTGACACCTGTGTGGTTCTGTGAGTGTGTGCTGAATGTTTCTCTCTGTCTCACCTGGGCTTTGGTTTCGTTTGTGTAAATTTAAATGAGTTATTTTTCACGAAGGTAACGTTTAGCTGATGGAGGCTCACATGAGGAGGGTGGAGCGAACACATGAGCAGGTCCTGTGCTGACCCACATCTCCTCAGAATCATAGCTCAGGCTCTGACCGGCCCAGCGGTGGGTCATCTGTCTGGACAGTTCAGAGGAAAATGAAGTATGTTTTTACTTCACCACAGTTTTCTGAGGGTTTTAGTTGCAGAACAATATTTCACACATGACCAGCGTTTCTGCTGCAGGTTAAACTACCAGGTTTCCATAAAGGGCTTAAAACTAGTTCAACATCTACCAGAGCAGCAGCTCCATGTTCATGTCTGCACATGACGACTGTATGATATGATAGGAGGACAGCAGTCAGTCTGGTGTCTACCTGTAGCACTTGGACTACAGCTGATCGTACGTCTGACCTGTGTTTGGTTCACACAGGCCTCAGAACAGTCTCCAGTGCTCCAGGTAACGTCACACCTTCAGCACAACCCTTAAATAAGACGTCGCTGATGCTTTTTGAAGTTGTCTCAGGATCTGTTCACCTGAATGAGACGATCCATCAGGTTATATTAAACACACTCATGAAGCGCCAGCTGCTCCACACTTCAGTTTAAGCACAAAAACTATGTCAAAGAAAACCTGAACTGCATGAATGAAGCTTGTTATGAAGTCAGCTGTTTGTGCTGGAAGAGATTCTGTGTGAAGCAGCAAAAGGCAGATTCACTGGTTTCCAGTTAGCCCACCCAGTGTGCTGCAGCCTGCCCAGCGGTGGTCGGTTACAGCCTTCATCACTCTGTCCTCGTCCTCATAGCAGCAGTATGTTGGCTGTTTGTTCAGTAATGTGCACAGACTAAGTCCAAGTGTTTTCTTGTGACCTGGTGACTCGCTGTGTGAACAAGTCCCACCAACGAACTCTCACTGAGACCGTCGTCTGCTGACTGGTGAAGATGATCTGACTGCAGCCCAACAGCACACGTGTTTAGGAGAACTGACATTTCACAGGGTTTGCTTTTCATTTTCAACCCATCCTCTTCAGTTTCAGCCTTTGCCAAGAAACCAAAGGCTCAGGAGGCAGAAGAGGGGTCCTCCGTGGTCTTTGAAGCCGAGACCGAGAAGCCCGACGCTAAAGTAAAATGGCAGTGCAACTCCAAGGACATTGCCAGTGGCGGCAAATATGTTATCACGGCCGACGGAAACAAGCACTCCCTCGCTATACAAGCCATTACCAAGGAAGACGCCAACGTCTATGCAGTGATTGCTGGAGGATCGAAGGTCAAATTTGAGCTGAAGGTCGTATCAAAGCCAGGTGGGAGCCTCTGATGGTGCAGCTGTGCATCTGAAGCCTCACCGGCAGCAGAGCGGAGCACTCAATGAGACAAACCACTGAGGCAGTAAACAGCTGATGCACTGCATGCACTTGATGTTTCTGCACATGAACTCACCCTCTGCACCGTCTGACAGCCGCTCACATCCAGATATCTGACACAGCTTCCTGTCATCCACGTCTGCTTGTAGAGGATCGCTTCGACACGTCCTATGTTTTCCTGCCAAAAGTAAATGAGAAGACTGATAAAGCTGTTACGTTTGGCTCTTAAACACAGGCGACAGGCAGCAGACAGTTAGCTTAGCTTAGCATAAAGACTGTAAACAGGTGGAAACGGCTAGCCTGGCTCAGACCAAAGATTTAAACGAATCTGAGCCTCCCTAAAGTTCACTAATTAACACGTTATGTCTCAAAATATGAAGTGTTGGAGTTGTGTCCCCACAGGGCATTAACCAAACTAAAAGCTTCACCAAAACACAGAATCAGAGCCGCTCTGAAGGAAGCTTCCACCTCGCTCTGCTGCCAGTTTGTCTCCTAGTGGCCACTTGTGGTACTGCAGCAAAAAATCAAAGACAAACAGAACTTCAAAGAAAGTTAATTATTACATTTTGCATTATTATTATTATTATTATTGTTATTATTATTATTATTATTATTATTATTATTATTATTTTGAATAGTGGATGTTCTGGAAACTTCTCTAGAGCCCAGAGGAGCATGTTCTATCGGCACCATGTCTTTGTAAGATGAAGCCGATGGGTCACAGGCTGAACAACATGGTAGAAGATCCTGGAAATGCCCTTTGGGACCTTTTTTATGGAAGTAATTGGTGCTGTCCTCCAGTATTTAGTCCTCCTTACATGTCTGAATCTACACTGTAAGAAATTACTGTAAAAACAACCACATTCTAACAGGAGTGGATTTTTTTTTCTTTTCAAAATACAGTTAAAGATGATAAAATCTGAGCCAAAACAAGAAAGACTGAGTTAATTTATCAATATTTTACTACGAACTTTACATTTTAAAGTAGACTACAGTGATTAATTTTATAATAATCAGCTGTTTTAATGAATTACAAGAGCAACACTGTACAAATAGGATCAGATGACTCGCTGTCATTTTACAGAAAGTTTCTTCGAGCGTCGGGACTTTGAGTCTCTTCATCTGTACGCGACAGCCGCCTACAAACAGCAGCTACTGAATAATAGTATTCTCTATTTTATCTGATATTATATTTCAAGGTCTTCATTTGTCATTTATAAAAATCTTTCTTTTCCCAACAAGTCCACCTCTTCCTGTGAACACGCCAAGTCACCGCTTTAATTGTTTCATACGGCTCCATGTCCACTGTCCCGTGTGCTACGTGTGTCACAGTTTGTGCCATTAGCCTGTCAGACCAGCTCCGCCGTCTGTTTGAGTTTGATAAGGACTAAACAAATCTGGAAGAAGGCAGCAGACTAATGTTCCCTCCAGCTGTCCGTGGCTCCGATCATAGCGTCTGAACGCCGACCTTGACCCTCACACCAGCACATTATTTCCTCATGAGTAACCACCACTTGACTGGCGCTGAGGACAGGCATGAGAGGCAGCTGATAACACACGGAAAATCACTCGGCTGCTCACAAATGATAACACACAAGAAATATTTGGGGTGATAAATGTTGGCCAAAGAACTTTATCGTTCTGACTGAACAGTGTTTTCAGTGTCTGCAGTTTGCACAAATATAAACGGAGACAATTTGCACACTTGCTTTTAGAAGCTACGTGATGCAGTGAATGAGCTCAATGCTTCATCATTTTAAACACCTCTAACTTGTGCCTTTTTGTCTCTGTGTTAATGGTAACGCAACAGCTCCAGCCGAGGCCCCTGCTGAGGGAGCCGGGGAGTCCGAGGCCAAACCGGAGCAGAACCCAGCTCCGCCTGCAGCAGCACCGACACCAGAGGAGCCTCCTGCCCCGGCTGAGGGTGAGTTCCTCTGTCAGAACTCATCCATTCAGTCGTTAGTGTGCGTCAGACTGTCTGTTTCTTCGTGATCTGTGGCTGAACTTTTCCTGACACATGCCAAAAGCATCCCGTCTGGTGGACATGCAGCCTCAGAGTACAAGACAGACACAGCTGCCATCCAGGTGGAAAAACAGCATGAGTTTAATTAGCTGCATTTATATCTTGTATGCAAGGTGAGCTATAAGCGCTACGCTACGTGTGGTGTGTGATGCGTCTTGTAAGCCTGTGTGGCCTCCTGAGAACTCCTCATTCAAGTGTCTTTTATAAATAAAGGTGTACATTTATTTATTTATTGTATTAATTTAGCCATTTTAAACCAAAGGTCAGTTGTCAGAGGGTTTGCATGCTCTACTCTGTACCCAAAGTGTCTTCAATGACAGAAACTTAAACGCTAAATGCTCCTGCTGGATTATAGACGTGCAGCCTCCAGACACCAGGCAGGACCTGACTGGACTCTTCACAGAGAAACCCCAGAGTGGAGAAGTCACAGTGGGTGAGTGGTTTCACAATCCATCCATCATCTCTACACCTTAATCCTCACCAGGGTCATGGGGGGCGGAGCCTATCCCAGCTGACTCAGGGTGAAGGCAGGTTCACCTGGACAGGTAACCAGTCTATCACAGGGCTACACTTAGAGACAGACAACCAAGCACACTCACATTCACACCTACGGACAATTTACAATCACCAATTAACCTCAGCATGTTTCTGGACTGTGGGAGGAAGCCGGAGAACCCGGAGAGAACCCACGCTGCACGGGGAGAACATGGAGACTCCACGCAGGAAGATCCCGGGTGTCCTCACCGGGATGTGAACCAGAGACCTTCTAGCTGTGAGAAGATCAGCCTGCAGCCTCTTCATAATACAGAAATTCTAAAAATCTAAGCCATACGTACCACCTCTGCTGCAGCATTTTACAGCTTAGAGAACGTCATCGGATGTCACACAAACTACTCGAGTTCCACCGTCATCATTCTGTAGTTTCACTTCAAACACTGATTTTGACAAGAACATGGAAAAAGAATTTATAAGAAACAATATGAGGGGATACGACTCGTGTGAGTTTGTAGAAAACATGCATGCACAAAATAAGAGTGAATGTCAAGAATAAATACTACATTTAATGAACATTTGTAGAATTTCATCACAGAACGGAAAACAACAAAACAGCAGAAGGTCGAAGCTGCATTAGATATGGAAATCCATCCAAGTCCTTCTTCTGTGCAGGTGAAAACATCACGTTTGTTGCTAAAGTGAACGCCGAGTCGCTGCTGAAGAAACCCACCATCAAATGGTTCAAGGGGAAGTGGATGGACCTCGCCAGCAAGTCTGGAAAACACCTGCAGCTGAAGGAGACGTACGACCGCAACACCAAGGTAGAGCCATGTTCGAGAGAGCAGGAGCAAAGAAGACGTCTTCAAAGATCAGTGAACACATTACACCTGTTGGTGCTGTGATGATGAACACCTGTCCACGCTTCACGCCTGTCATTAAAAATAAGTTTAAAGCTGCAATATGTGACATTTTCCACTGAGGCAACAGAAGCGTTGTGCAAGCGCTGCTCTTCTCGCTCTCAGTTGGGCAAGTTCTTGCCTCAGACGGTCATCCTGGAAACATGATGAAGCTCAGACACGCCACCTAAAGGACAGAGTCAGACACATCAGAGATACTAAACTAGCATTAAGTCAGAACAGCAGTGTAAAAGAAGCAGCAGAAGTAAGACACACTCTGTGATGTGTATGAAGCATCATCTGTTCAACATCTCTTCATCCGGGTTTGCAGGTCTACACGTTTGAGATGCAGATCATTGCAGCCAAGCCCAACTTTGCCGGAGCGTACAGATGTGAGGTTGCGTCCAGGAACAAGTTCGACAGCTGCAACTTTGAGCTGGCTGTACACGGTGAGCATGGCCGGGCTGTTTGTGTCTCACATGTTGTTGTTTTCTGGCATCACTGGATCCTGCTCTGGTTGTCTTGATGATGCTGCTTCCTGTCTTTCAGAGGCCAGGGCTCCTGAAGGTCTGGACATCAGAGCAGCTTTTAGGCGCACGTAAGTTCAATCACAGTCCATGACTTTGAAAAGCACAAAATAAATCTGGTCACAGTTTCTAATAACCGGACGATAAGCTGATTCTCCTCATTCCACGTCCGCTCAGTCCTGAATGCTGATGATGATGTAAAAGTGTTTCCCTCACAGGGCTCAAGCAAGCAGTCCGACACACACACAGGAGTCCTGCATAGATCAGATGTTCACCTTTAACTTCATTTTTCTTCATTTTAAATGCATCTAGTAGCTCTACAAGACGAAGTGTAGGGACAGGGTTAAACACTCAAACTATGAGAATCACTCGATTTTGAATTTAAAAATCCACCCGGTTCTGGTACCGTGTCGACAGCGAGTGATTCTTAAATATGATTCATATAAATAGGATAAAGAAAGATTTGTTCTAACTTTTACCATCTGTTGTCATCTCTTTCTTTAGTGACACAAATTTTGTGTTATATGTGTCACATTATATACATATGCCGCCGTGTATTACTATATATATATATATATGCATATATA
>NW_007578475.1:262866-295662 GCF_000690725.1 Stegastes partitus
GATAGACATATGATACAGTAGGCTTTAATTAGTCAGATTATTTAGCCAAATAAGCTAGAGTCATTAAATATGCTTTTTATATATATATATACAACAGTATAACTAGGAACTAGAAGAGAACCTCCAGGAGACTGTAGACTTTAATAGATCAAAAGAGGGAAGAAGTACAAGCATAAAGTGCAGTGGCTTGTTTTCATGCTGTATGTGGAATATAACTGTGTGAATGCTGACCTATCAGGAGCGAAGCCACTAAGAAGAGAAGCGGACCATCGTTAAGGTAGTAAAGGAGTGTGTAGCAACAACGGAGGCTCAAACTCTGGTTGTTAAAGAACAGAAAAGACCAGGACCAGATCAGAGACCCGTTCTCTCTTCTTGCGGCCTGGTTCTTCTCTGTGCTGTGGATGCTGCAGCCTCTGTTGTGCAGCATTTTGAGAGAAGGACCACAGAGGAAGAGCAGAGAGAGCTCAGTGCAGGACTCCACATCCAACAGAGTAATTGCTAATTATAGCAGTTGTAATTGTGTTAACCTCTGACTCCGTATGTATGGATTTGGTTTATTAAACCGTCCAGTGACATGCAGTAGTTGCATCTGTCAGCGCTCTCTGATCTCCTCCTGGGTCTCATCAAAAGCAACGAGCCAGCTGCACAAACAGCCACCCGGCAGCGTGAGCTTTGACGGTGGTTTGATCGTACTGAAAGTGCAGGATGTGCTAAGACACACGGGCTTTTCAGTGGGCCAGCTCGTCCACGGGGTTTCCACACAGAGGAAGTGCAGCTCTGCTGTGTTGTAACGTCACCGCGTAAACCAGACACTCACCTTCTAATCCTGCAGTCGGATCAGAGGCAGGAGACAAGCAGTCCATCTATGCCCTTGTCTTTATCTTTCATCCCACTGATTAGCGGCGAGCAGGCCCGCTCTATACGGGCCGCGTGTTTTCTTTAACCTTGAGTGTTTTTCTGGATTGTTCTTGCTCGGATAGCTGCTGCTGCTCATGGCCTGAAGGAGCAGTTCTGTGTTTTGGGAAAAGACATTTTAAAATTACAAGAAGGTTCCTCCCACTCTGTGCATCCAGTTTGAAGACATAGTGTAATGTACCAGAACTGGAGCAGCTGGCCGGGCTCTGTGGAGCCGCCTCGGTTCTGGTGTTGCAGCAGACTTTGGCTGCATGTCATAGCTCTCTCTCCCTTTGTTCAAAGCCTCCGTCTCACCACATCTCACCAACAGGGATGAGAAAGGCCGTCCAGTCCATCCAACAAGGCAGCCTGCTGTTCTGTTCAGTTCTGTTCACTTTTATTTGTATAGCTCAGTTCACAACACGTGTCATCACACAGAGCTGAATACAGTCAGGTATGGACCGGAACAATCCAGAGCAGCCGCTGGACTTCCTCTGAGCGGTGGGAAGGAACCAAAACCCCCCCACAGAGGGAGGAGGAAAACAAACCTCCAGCAGAACCAGGCTCAGGGAGGACGGCCATCTGCCTGGACCGGTTGGGTGAGAGTGGGGATGGGGGGCCCAAGATAGCAGATGGAGAGCAGCGACAGAACAGAACAATAAATGTGAATATAAGTGTTGTGGGGGTTGGTGAGGCCAGAAGCTGGAGGTCAGAGACGTGAAGCTCCAGATCCAGAGACGTCCACAGAGAGAACAAGGCCAGAACCTTCATGTGTTGGGACTCCTGCAGTCGCTCAGAGACAGAAAGTCAACCATCATGTCATGTGTTAATTATGAAAAGGAAAGGAGGAAAAACAGAGCAAAGTATCTGCACCTCACCTGTTAGAGGTGGTACCGCAAACTTCCCAAAATCAGGACTGCTTCCTGAAACATGGCAACACCTGTCTGTCCAGCAACACACCTGCCTGTACAGTCACTGTTTTATGCATCAATCCACTCGTTTTCTTTCAGTTTTACAGTCGTTCTGTCCAATTAAATGAGTCTGTGTTGATCTGAGCCTAACGTTAGCATCTGCATCGCTGTGTTGTCCCTAAACACCTGCACACTGGAACCAGAGGAAACAGGTGATGATTAATCTGGTGTAAAGTTCCAGGAATGTGGATTTAAAAAGAAGCAAACCATGTCTGTGTATTGGCATGTGTCTGCTGTTTGGAGGAGTGACATGAAGAAGGCGACCTGCTGCTGCTAATGTGATGTGCTTTCTGCAGTAGCACGGATGGAAATGAAGACTCAGGAGAACTGGACTTCAGCGCTTTGTTAAAGAAGAGGTAAGCGATGACAGAGAAACACCAGAATCCTCACAGTCATCGCAAGACTTTCTGTTTTCACATTTTTTAATCAAACTCTTTCCCCCTCTTGTCCTTTCTGGATGTTCTGGTGTCTTCAGAGAGTAAGTCATTTCTACGTCTGCAAACTGACAGTAGTGATGAGCAGCTAACAGCACCGACTGAACACTAACCCACTGCACAGCTGACATGACATCCGTGTCTCTGGAGTTCAACTTCTGTTCTTGCAGTTTACAAAAGCTTCTTTTTTTCTCTTAGATTGGAAACATGTTGTAGTTTTTAGTGTGTATACGAGTATATATGCCTGTAAAAGAAGTTTTCTCTTTTTATTGCTTTTCATCAGTGAATCAATCTGTTTGTTTTGTTGTTGGGCTGCAGGCTGCTCGGTGGTTAGCACCGTTAGCACCGTTAACACCGTTAGCGCCTCACAGCTAGAAGGTCACCGGTTCACGTCCCGGTGAGGACACCCGGGATCTTCCTGCGTGGAGTCTCCATGTTCTCCCCGTGCAGCGTGGGTTCTCTCCAGGTTCTCCGGCTTCCTCCCACAGTCCAGAAACATGCTGAGGTTAATTGGTGATTGTAAATTGTCCGTAGGTGTGAATGTGAGTGTGCTTGGTTGTCTGTCTCTAAGTGTAGCCCTGTGATAGACTGGTTACCTGTCCAGGTGAACCTGCCTTCACCCTGAGTCAGCTGGGATAGGCTCCGCCCCCCATGACCCTGGTGAGGATTCAGGTGTAGAGATGATGATGGATGTAACTACTTGTGGAAATCTGTTTTCACGTTGACATAAAAGCATCTTGTAGCCAGATGCTACTGACCAGGACTCAGTGGTGAAACGCTGTAAAGGGGAAACTTCCAGGCCACAGAAAGTCCTGATTTCCAAGTCATGGGTCGTGACAGTCCAGTCACCGTCTCTGATGTTTCACGTTTGTCATGACACTGATCCCGCTCACCTCCAACAGCAGCTCTTTAAACCTGCCTGGATGTGTTTAGGACGCATCGACACGCGTGTAGCTGCTGAATCTCACAACGAGCCACACTTTACAGCCTTCACACACATTTAGAAAATCACATCTGTTGATGAAACACCACTCACAGATACTCATAGCAGCTGGATGGCGGTCTGAGCAAAGGTGGGCGTCAGCGCTGGCTTTGTGTGGGACTGAAGCTGACGCCTGATGTGTGTCTGCCTGCTGCTGTGACCTTTGCTGTAATATGTGTTTTGTATTTGTGATATGCTGACTGTGTTGCTGCTGTTTTAACGTGTCTGGTTTGTTTTGCCCTGTTTGCCTCTCGGGTTCTGCCTCTGAATAAGCAGCAGTTTCTTAAAATCCTCAAAGTAAGTAAGACGCTGCTGACGCGCTGTCTGACGTGTTGGGTTTCATTTCTGTGCTTGATGACAACGAAAGCTTGACTGTATTGTTTTATAGTGATATTAAAACAACTTTTATTTACTGATTGTTTAGTCTATGGCATTAATGATGTCGTCAAAATGAATTTCATAATGATGAGCAGCTAGATTATCAGTCTGCAGGTCATTGAACCTGGAGTTAGTCAGCAGTGTCTGGATTTTACTCTTGGTCAGCTGTTACTGATTCATTAAAGTTGAATGAACTGTGAATATAATATTATAATGTGAATAATAATGAGCCTGTCAGTGTCTGAGTGACAGCATCGACCTCATTTCATGTACACCATGTAAATGTGGTCCCCGGTGCTCCGGACCGGCTTTGACTTTGTCTTTGTCCGGCCGGTGTGTGTGATTCAGAGCGGTGCAGACGAGCTCAGATCCCGACGTGGACATCTGGAAGATCCTCAGCAGCGCTCCCGCCTCAGAATATGAAAAGATTGCCTTTCAGCATGGCATCACCGACCTGCGAGGGATGCTCAAGAGACTGAAGAAGATGAAGAAAGAGGAGAAGAAGAGTGAAGGTTGGTGTTCAGCTTGATCCAGTCCGAACAGAAATGCTAGCGGAGGCCTGAGAGTGACAGATGACTGTTTTATTTATGCTCTGAAACTCAGCTTTCCTCAAGAAGCTGGATCCGGCCTACCAGGTGACCAAGGGACAGAAAATCAAGCTCGCGGTTGAGGTCGCCAATGAGGACGTTGAGGTGAAGTGGCTGAAGAACGGACAAGAAATCCAGCCGACTGGAAGGTTTGACTCCAGCTCAGCTCCATAGAACATGCTGAACATCATCATGACTCTGTTTGTGATCCTCTCTGTTTCTCCCTCTTCCTCCTGCCTCCGTCGACAACATGGCCTCCTTGTCTTCTCATCACTAGCAAGTAGGTGTCATCCATTACAATCGAGCTCCATCAACAGTCCTATTTTATGTAAAACAGGTGTTCAGGTGTGTTTAAACCAGCCTGCTCTGTGTCCAGGTACATATTTGAGAGTGTCGGCAACATGCGCTACCTCACCATCAGCAACTGCTCCCTGGCTGACGACGCCGCGTACTGCTGCATCGTGGGCGAGGAGAAGTGCACCACTGAGCTCTTTGTTAAAGGTACTTTCGAGGAAATGTGCGGCACAGCATTAGGATTCACAGCTAAATCTCTGCTTCTGGTCTGTTCTCCACAGAGCCTCCTGTCACCATAGTGAAAAACCTGGAGGATCAGATGGTCATGAAGGGTGAGCGGGTGGAGCTGGAGTGTGAAGTCTCGGAGGAAGGAGCCAATGTTAAATGGTTAGACGTGCTTTTAATCACTCAGCTGTCAGAAGTTGGGTTTTAAATGTCCTCGGATTCGAAATCCTAAAATACAATCCAGTCGAACCAGAACATATCCAGTTTGTAAGCACTGATCAATACAATCAATGAGCAATCACTGGATAAAACAGCTGCTAACCGGCACAAAAATCAGATGGAATCAGCTCTTATTCAGCGTTTCGTTTAATTTTCAGTCACTCTGAACAGTTGCTCAGACACCCAGCAGATGGCATTTGAGGTTGTCATGTCTACAGACAGATGCCAGACCTCTGAGCTCTGCCACAGCCTCAAGTAATGCTGCAAGCTATAAATTATCACCTCCATGAAAAGGTCACATCAGCACCTCAGCGTGTCCCACGTGACATTTATCTGAAGGAGAAAGTCGCCGCAAATGCACATGGTGCTGTTATTTGAGTGCAGTTGTTGGAACGTGGGTCAAAGATTAAAACAGGTCAGAAAAAGTCAAACGATGAACAGCGAAGCAAAGACAGAAGCAACAGATGGACGGAAAACTGGCTGCACAGTAACAGTGGATGTGATGTGATCATCGTGATAAATCTGTCCAGTCCCGGGTCGATGCTCTGACGGGACGTTTCTGTTGGTTGGAAGCAGCACATGTGAAGGTCTGAGGTCGCTGCTGTGTGAGCTTCAAACCACATTTTGTTTATTCAGCAAATAAAGCCAGCGTAGTTGTTCCTGCGTGATCTAAATGTGGACAAAACAAGTGGTCACATCCTGTGTGGGCAGGTGTTTATCACAAAGTGAGATGTGTCTGAAAGCTCCCAAAATAGTAAGAAGACCTTTGAGCCTGGATTCACTTTATCATATGATGTTTTTCAGCGGCTCTTAAAGGCACACTCCCCGATCACGGTGCCGCTCACAATGATTCTGGTTTGTAATGTGAACGTCCACGCAGGGAGAAAGACGGCGTGGAGCTGACCAGGGACGAGTCTTTCAAGTACCGCTTCAAGAAAGACGGCTGCAAGCACGTGCTGATCATCAACGAGGCCACCAAAGAGGACTGCGGCCACTACAAGGTTAAAACCAATGGCGGCGAGTCCATGGCTGAGCTCCTGGTGCAGGGTGAGTGTCGGTCATGCTGTGAGTACAGTATGAACCTCTTTTGTCAGTGATGAATTCTCCGAGCACACATTCCCGTGCTCTACCAATAGCTGCACGGCCTTGCCTCTCTTGGCATGCCGTCTATCTTTGGGACATGGCCCACATCATTCTGCCAAGGTTGCTGCAGCGACGTAAGTCTGCATGCCAGCTAAAGTTAGAAGATGTATATTTCACCTGAAGGGCACAGGTCTGCTCAGATGGCCTCTCTGCTCTCTGTTTCCCCTCTTTGTTTTCTGTGCGGTTGATTTAATGTCTCTTTGTCGCACCTTTTACCTCCAAAAGCACACGTCTGTGTAAACACAAGCACAATAAATAAAACCATAAACTAGTCCCACACTTTTATGACACAACCACATGTTTGTCTTGCTTCAAAAACATTTTCTGTATTTCAGAAGCAAGTTTGCGGCGGCAGTCTGAAGTCTGTAATAAAGAGTGAGTTGTATGTTTTATTGCTAGATGGTAGGCTTCCCTCTAGCACCAGGTCACAACAAGCTGCTGATGCTGATGAGAAACCTGCACTGAGCCTCTCAGAGTTTTGTAAGTGTGAGATGTTTTTTAAAAGTCACACATGCTGTTGTTTGCTGGTGGATATGCTTAGACGTGTTAATTTTAATCTACAGGTGATCTAAACATGACGGATGGGGACGATTCAAACTCATCCGTACATGGACGTAGGCAACAAATGAAGTGCAGCTAGTTGCCCCAGTAACCTCCTCCCCTCACAGAGCAGACATAGTCGTCATGAACCTCAATTAATCTCCTCCTCTTAATGGAAGACATCATTTAGTCCTGACTCCCCCGAGTAAATATACGCTCACGTTTGCATATATATTCATATGTGTGGTATATATATGTGTGTGTGTGTTTGTCTCAGGGGGTGGTGTGTGTGGACCTTGCTCACAGTCCAGTTAGGTTTATCCGATCTGTTAATCGAACATCCCGCCTGCCAAGAATTAGCAGCTGCCATCGTGCAGCAGGGATCAACACCTCCGTCCTCAGCACAACTCCCATTATAATGCCATTCCCGCCGTATTTCTCGCCCCCGGCGGCGAGCCCTCGTGAAACTCCTGTAACCTTTACAGGCAGCGTGGTGTGAGTTATCTCGCCCAGATAACACTTTCTTTGGGGTAACTTTAATAACTCTCATGTACATTATTTCCTGTGATATACAGTAATAACCTGCAGCTCCTCCATCTGCTCTCTTCATATCCTCCCACTTTATTTTCTACCATAAATCCAATTAACTATTGCCCTTGTGTCTGTTGCTACGAGACAACACACAAAGGAACGCCTCACGCTCCACAGCTATTACCATATTATCCACACATACAATAGCCTCATCTCATTTGTCTTTTTTCTTATCGAGTTATCCTCACACGTCATCATCACTATTCCGTCGTCTCGTGAAGCGAGCGCCTCCTCTCACGTCTGAAGGCCTCCACAGTTTCCGTTATCTTCACTTTGAACGTGCGGTTTTTCTGACTGTGCAGAGAAAGAGCTGGAGGTCTACCAGAGCATCGCTGACCTCACGGTGAAGGCCAAGGATCAGGCGGTTTTCAAGTGCGAGGTGTCGGACGAGAACGTGAGGGGAACCTGGTACAAGAACGGCGTGGAAGTCAAGGCAGACGCCAGAATAAATATCACACATATCGGCAGGTGAGGACGCCTTTACAGGTATCAGACACGCTGCGTATGTGGCGGGACATGACGAACTGAACTCTTCTGCATGTAGGAACCACAAACTGACCATCGATGAAGTCAAGCCTGAGGACGAGGGCGACTACACGTTCGTGCCCGACGGCTACGCCTTCAACCTTTCTGCTAAACTCAATTTCTTGGGTAATACTGATGCTTTCACTTTGTCAAAATCGACATCATTTAGGCCTCAAAAATGGAACTTGTACCTAAATGATTCTGTTTTTTCTCCATTTCTCAGAGGTGAAGATCGACTTTGTGCCACGTCAAGGTACACAACCACAGACCTACCGTAGTGACACCAGGTGGAGCAGAAGTCAGTCCATTAACCACTTACTTTGCTTTCTAAGACCCTCCTAAGATCCACCTCGACTGTATGGGTCGCACTGCCGAGTCGACCATCGTGGTGGTGGCTGGAAACAAACTTCGCCTGGACGTCCCCATCACCGGAGACCCAGCTCCCACAGTGATCTGGACCAAAGGAGAGAAGGTAGCACAGATACGAAGGCCCGTGTTGTTAACATCAGTGTGTCCATGTGTCCAGAGGGGTGGGAAAGATCTGAGGCTTCATTCATTATCAGATACATACCTGCAAATCTGATTAATGCTGCAAGTTCAAACTCAGAAAATGCAGCTGTAATATGATATAATAGAAGCAGAGGGGATGTATTTTCATCAGCTAATGCTACGGAGGCTGGACTAACTCGTGCAGCTGGCTGGGACGCTGCAGTGCTGCTAACAGCTCAAAGCAACGATGCCAACTAGCTGCTGGTCTTTGAAAGAGAGGTTTCATGCCCTCTCTTGGCTTTTTACTGCTTTGCTCTGCTCAAATGTAGGCTAGTTCTGTAAAACCTGTGGGAGAAGAGACAGGAGGAGACACAAACACGTGGACCGTGAAGGACGGGGAAGTAAGTGTGCATGTCTGAATATATGCCTGATTTCTGACTCTGGAATCAGAGTCGACAGCCGTGCCATCAGGCTTCTACCTTCCAGGATGTGTTTGTTCCTTCTTCTCATTAAACCAGACTGTACCAGGCGAACAGCTGCAGCCGGTGGAGAACGCCGTAGTGTTAGCACTTGACCTTTGGAAAGATAATTCCTTCATAACCCTACAGAACCGATCCTGCAGCTCAGTCGTATTGATCTGCTGCCTGAGGAAGAACATCCTGCAGCAGCAACAGCTAAACACATGCATGAAGAACATCTTCTCCAGCGGCTATCGGTGCACACGTGTGTTTTAAAGAACAGGATTAACCCTGTTCAGGACCGATGGGGTCTTTTGGACCCCAGGCCATGTGGTTTAGGTGACAGGTGTTGGTTTTTTATTTTAAATACAAAAAGAGGGACATGTGTCCTGCATGTGGAACCAAACATACGTCAGCTTATCAGAACATGGATTTAACATAAAGTCTATAATGAACACCAACACAGATTCTGCACAGATTCTTTCTTGGGGTCCAGTAAAAGACCGTCTACGTATGGAAACATGAAGGTCCTGGACAGGGTTAAAGTCTGCATGCAGCATGCGTCCATGTCAGTCAGCATGGTGTGGATCCTCCCTCAGGCGGACAGCTCAGAGGAACTGGACAGGAGGTACCACTTCCAGAGTTTTACAAAGTGAAAAAATCCATTTATACACATGATTGTTGAATCAAATGTAACATTGCTGTTTGAATTAACTGCCTCTGTTCTACAGTGTAAAAAATAATCTGCTTCTTTGTGCTGCACAATTCAATAACGGGCACCGCTGCAGCTGTGGGACTTCAGCTCAGTCAGTAAATGCACTCATAGGAACCTTCTTCTTCAAGCTGCAGTGCATCACTGTATGGACACAACTGCAAGATGTGAAACTTGTGAAACGTCCAACGCTGGTTCTGCATTTGCACGCTGACATCTGGAGTTGTATGTTCAAATCAGCATGTGCTGTATGCTCTGAAAGCTCTGAAAGCTCTGAAAGCTCTGAAAGCTCTGAAAAGCATGATTCTTCAGAAACTTTGTGTTGGAAAGTTAGCTCTTGCGTAGAGACTCTGCTTTGTTCCTGCTGTGTAGGTGATCACAGAAGGAGACGGCAGAGTCCATGTGGAAACCACCAAGGGTCACTGCATCTTCACTCTGGAGGGGGCAGAGAGGCAGGATGAGGGAATCTACTCGGTCGTGGTTCGAAACCCTGCTGGGGAAGACACTGCCGATATCAATGTGAAAGTTGTCGGTAAAGCAGAACTCCTCCGCTGTTCACTGTAGAGCACAGACGTCAGGTTTTATCATCACTGTGTCGCTAGAACCACAGAAGTCTCTTCATACAGTCATGAAACTAACTTCAGTTCCTAAAAATCTGTGAAAGCACTGATCACATGATCAATGTTTCCCCCCAAAGATGTTCCCGACCCTCCCCAGGCTCCCACAATCCTCAGCATGGGGGAGGACTCCTGCGTGGTCCACTGGGAACCCCCTCTGTTTGACGGCGGACAGCCGGTCATCGGTAAAAACGCATCAAAAGGCTTCTTTTGTTGACGTTATTTGCTGATTTCTTGGAACACACTTTGCTCCTCCTGTGATTCTCAGGTTATGTGATTGAGAGGAAGAAGATTAAGAGCTTCAGGTGGATGAGACTGAACTTTGACCCCTACCCCAAAACCACCTACGAAGCCCGACGAATGATTGAAGGCGTAGCGTACGAGATGCGAGTCTACGCCGTCAACAGCATCGGCATGTCTCGCCACAGTCCCGCCTCACAGCCGTTCGTGCCCATCGGTGAGTCTGTCGTCAGTTTCTTTCCGCGGCTGCATCACATATTCAGTAAAGCTGCTGTTGATGAGCACAGAGCTCATGAACGCTCGATCAAATGAGCCAAACAGATTCTTTCTGACGCGATGACGTCGACGTGTCTGCTGGAGTTTGAAGGGTCCGGTTCAGTCAGTCTAAGGTTTCACTCAGGTCACGCTCCTGATTGACTCGTGGTGGTGACAGGACGCGGCACGTTTACTGTGTCTCAGCTGTAATCCAAGTCTGGAGGTTCACAGACATGAGTAGCACCAACCATGAGGTGAGCATGTGTGTGCTACATGACCACATGGAGCCGGTAGAGGAGCCGGTAGAGGAGCTAGCTCTGCAGCGTACAACAAACCCAGCAGGGAATGAATCACCTTGAGAAGAGTCAGCAGAAGGCCTTCACTGTGTCGAGGTGGTGCCGTGACATGATTATGTTGAGAATAAGTTTCGGTAAGTTGTACTTATGTCAGAGATGGGAGCACTTGTTGTAGCTCGTTGTCGTTAAATTCAAACTGTTGGAGCTCTAAAGCTGAGTCACAGCAAACTGCCCCCAGTCAGCAGCACCACCAGGTCAGTGCAGTTAATATGTCTGGTTATGAAAAAACGACTTTATGTACAGATATATATGAAACGTTCCTGCGTCTCAAACACACTGAAGTTACAACAAGGCTGCATTAATGAGCATTTGAACTTGAACACTTGCTAGACGTCATTAAAGGCGACGGGAGGAAGGACTGCAGCGCTCACACCTGACACGTGGAGCGTCCATCCCCAGAAACACAGCGACGTACGGGAAGTCTGCTGCTCAGCCCCGCCCCACGCTGGACACTCTGTAGATATATTTTTGTTGAGTGCATCAGTTTTCAGCCTTTGTTATAGTTTTATGCAGCATTTGGAGTTACCATGGTAACAGCAGTGATTTAAATGGAAATCTGAGTGAATGTAAATTGATTTGAGAGGGAAGTTTACATCCGCCACTGAAATGGACCAGGTCACCTCCTTCTCCAGCATCTACACCTGGCTGGAGGAGGAGAAGCTGGACAAGAAACTCCACCTTTAGCCTCTTGTTCCCTCAACATGTTGTCACACAAACGCTGCAAATCACATCCACAACAGTCCGATTCTGAAGTGAAATGGCATCACAACAGCATCACTAACAGTCCCATGAGCCTTTGCACCCCTCAGAACTGTCAAATCTTTACCATGTTTCTAATGAAATGAGAATGCATAGAGAAGGCAGAGAAAGCTCAGTGCAGCAGGTAGACGGAGACGAGCATCTCCGCCCGGACGTTGTTTCCACCTGCAGCGTTAATGGTGCAAATGTTGTGGACAGATGATGAGAAACTATCACACCAGAGTCACAGAGCGTTAACTTACTCGATAAAGAGGTGCGAGTGTAGGTCAGGAGGCGCAGCGCTGGTGATTCGATCCTCGGCTTCGTCTGTCCACATCCTTGAACAAGACACCGACCATCTGTTTACTGGCCGTGACAGCGCTCCAAGAATTCAGCTTTGTGCTCTCCTGGACAAAGGCTGGGACTGACACAGCAGAGCCACAGACATCCACTTCATTCTTGTGTCTTTGCTTAAACCTGGTGCCTACATTACCCAGAATGCAACACAAGTCCTCCAACACCTGCAGAACCGAGCAAAGAGAATTACCGATCAAGTTCTGGACTTTGGTGTCAAATTTGTAACTTTTTTGATCATGACACTGCATTTGGTTTGTTGTTGTGTCGCACAGTCCTGATAAGAAACTTTATTTAATGATAATAAACTTTATTTAATGATAATAAACTTTATTTAATGATAATAAACTTTATTTTTTGAGCCCTTTTTAAAACAAATGTTACAAAGTGCTTTCCAATAAAAATAAATAAAAAATTGAAATAAAATAAACACACAGAATAACTGATAAAAGTATAAATCACACAAATAGAGTAAGAAGCTGAAACATAAAAGCTCTTTGATGAAAATGTGTTTTAAGAAGAGACTTAAAGCACAGAACCAGCCGTGTCCTGTTGATACGACGGAACTGAAGAACGTTCTGGATGTAGATCAGCTTCATTTTGTCAAGCACATTATAAATTAAACCTAAAATAATTTACAACAACCTGTCCAGGGTGTCCCCTGCCTTCACCCTCAGTCAGCTGGGATGGGCTCCAGTCCCCCCGCGACCCTCGTGAGGATTAAGTGGTGTATAGAAAATGGATGGATGGATAATTTATAACAAATAATTTCTGATAATAAGAAGAAAACATTTAAGATCAGAGGAACACTTCAGATTTAAGTTCATGTCTGATCCTCTCTCCCTGACGAGTCTGTTTCCGTCTCCTTCTGACCAAACCGTCTTTATTGAAGATGTGCTTTTGAACAGTCTGGCCATAAATCTGCTGTAAACACGTCAGAGAGAAATCTGCCGTCCAGCCATCAATCCACCGCTCCACCTTGACACTCTGACTTCTGTCATCCTGGGACAGAACCAGGAGCTGATCACAGTGAAGTTCATTTTGCTTCATTCTGTCTGAGTTACAGACCAATCAGAGACAGTGTGTTCGCAGCAGTCTGGGACACGGTTTGTGGTTGAATCTCGTAATTCAGGGGCTCAGGTTTTGATCGTCTCTTACTCGGTCGCTGATTTTTTAACTACCATCTCATCCTCCACTTGTTGATTTAAGAGGGAACATCATTGCATCCAGATGGCCAATCGCTTGTAAGACAGCTGATTAGGAAACTATCCATGGCATCCTTCTCTATAAATATTGGCCTGGAAGCCCTCGACTCTGCAGGGACCAGCTGCTTAACACAGAGGGGTTTGTTGCTACTGTGCAGAAGAAGTATTGTTGTTACTGCAGCTAAGAGAGGACGGGGTGGGCGGCTGCCAGCGACAGAGACAGAGAATGAGAGCATAGGCCAGAGGAAGACGAACACAAACAGCTTCGATCAGCAGCAGGACGGCAGCACAGAGACAGGATGACCAAACCCAAGCTGCCCAAGACGGCTGAGAAGAAGCCAGTGGAGGAAAAGAAACCAGTGGAGGAAACATCAGCCGATGCTCCAGCAGAGGCTCCAGCAGAGGCTCCAGCAGAGGCTCCAGCAGAGGCTCCAGCAGAGCCCGAAGCCAGCAAGGCTGAAACCGAAGCCCCTCCACCTCCGGAGCCAGAAGCCGGCAGTGAACCACCGGCAGCCGCCCCTGCAGAGGAAGCCCCCAGCGGAGAGGCGGGAGCTCCAGCTGAGAATGAGGCTCCGCCAGAGGAAGGTGCCCCCCCGACAGACAGCGGTGCCCCTGCAGAGGAGGGAGCGGCACCCCCGGCCGAGGAGCCCCCCGCCGAGCCAGAGCCAGAGCCAGAGCCCGTTTGCAGTAGGCGTCATTTACTTTCACATGTTATCATTTAGAACAACAAATCAAACGTGTTCATATGTGTAGGAAAACTGCTTCCCTGATTCTCAGAGGTGCACATGCATGAAGGTTTGGCTCAGGGGTGGAGGTGTGGGTGTTGCAGGGTCCCGCTGGGAGTGTTTAAGCCTCCGTTGTGCTTTTACAAACAATCCTGCCCGGCACCTTTAGTCCCTGCTGCGGTGACTTTCTACACGCATGCAAACCCTTGACCTTTGACACGAGCTCCCATCATTTGCTCCCATCGTATACTTAGCTTGTGTCCCGTGACAGCAGAGCTCCAACCTCAGTGACGACAAGGTCACCGCTAACATTTGACACCTTTCAATCTGTCCACATGCTGTCGACAAGCTGCTGCAACATCATAAAATTTACGGTTGACTAAATTTTACCGAGGAAGGATGATGTGATGTTTACGTACACCTGCACAGTCAGTCGTATCTGCACCACACCAAGAACTCGCCTCCAGCTCTGCGCTCGGTACCAAGTCATAGGATGATGCTGCTTCTTCGGGCTGCCTTGGCCGTGAGTTTCTGCTGAAATCATTTTGGTTTCAGCGACTTGTCAGTTCTCTGATTAGTCAGTGAGTCATACCCAAACATCTCAAAGTCATCTCAGGCTGCAGCCCACATGAAAATACTCAAGTTTAAAAACAAAAGAACAGTGAAGACACGGTGTCAGTTTGTGTCGGAGTGCTGGGAGGACACATCTGGGATTCCTCTCCAAGTCATTTTGAACATCAAAGACTTGATGCATTCTGGGGATTTTTCCATTTCTGCATCAGTTTATGGTGGAAAAGTCTTTATTGATGGAAATGAAAACAGAATTCAGGCACGACATCTCTGTTCAACACATAGCAGAATCTATACAGATGATCGGTTTAAGTATTGAGCTGCATGAATCCTCTGCGTCTCCTCCAAACTCCACACCAGTGGCTGAGCGCATCGACAGCATGTTTATATCACAGAAGACATATGAGGAGTAAAATTAGCAGCTGGTGGCTTCACACTGTTTTACATGGATTCAGACGTTCATACTGAAGAACCTTGAAGAACCGGTCCTGTCGGCTCGCAGAGATGAGCTCTCCATCTCATTGTTCTTCTTCACAACTGATTTGCGGCTCCGATGTCACAGCTGGCCTTTGTGTTGTATAGAGTGGTTCTACAGTGTTTGAGTGGAGCCGGTGTGCTCGAGCTGCTCTGAGCCATCAGGGTTGAGTGTAGAAGAGAAGCTCTGGGTCCATGCCTGTGATGCATCCAGCTTCAGACTTTCATAGAAGAACTTCAGCGTTCACTGACTGAAGAGAGACTTTGTCACCGTGGAAACAGAGACGAAGCTCTGATTGGACAACATCGGCTTCGCTTTGTCTTGAGTTCTGGTCTTTTCTTGTTTGAAGCCGAGCTGCACAGATCACTCAGGTCTTTACTGCTCCAGATGTCTGGAGTCTCAGGAGGCTTTCATCTGCTGCTTTATGCTGAACAAGCACAGTTTATACATGTGCTGCTCTGCTGTCATCTTCTGTTCTGACAGAGTTAAATGTAAAGGATTGATCTGTGACGTCTGTCGGTGGTCGTCATGCACATCTTTACTCCACAGAGTCCTCAGCAGCCGTCCTGATGAGAACGTTGATCGGTCATGTGGAGTCTGTGCAGCTAAAGTTCATCATGACGCCAGTTTTCTGTCCTCAGAGTGTCGTGTGGGTCGGAACCGCTGAACCAACCGTCTTTTAATGCAAACAGAAACCAAAGTCCAGCAGCTACATGTAGGTCAGCTCGTGTTTCACTGGATGAGAGAAGATCCATCACATGGCTTCCAGGCTGATCGGCCGTCTGATCACCGCTCATGTACCCACATGTCTAATATCTGTTGTCATGTGAAGTAGCTGTGAAGCTGCACACAGCCCACTTCTGCCACGTCCAGAAAATACCGGGCTTATTAGTTTATATAATAGTAATAATAATGATGATGATCTTTATTTATGGAGCACTTTTTTTGTATTTGGCATCAAACTACAACGTTCAGGATTCACGACACAGAGATCAAAAAGTAGTTTTACTGGAAGAAATAAAAGACAGCGCAAAGAAAACTGTAATCAGATTACTTCTGACAACACTTGCTCCCCGTCCATCACTCCAGAGCCTCGAGGCTTCAGTTCTGTGCCCTGAAGCAGAAACAGACCTGCTCAATGTGCTCACTGGTGCATGAGGTTCTAGAGGTCAGAAGAATACCTGGGATAGAAGCCTAGAGAACCTTCACAGCTATCACAGAACCAGAGCGGGGGCCAGAACAGGAGTGACGTGTTCATGTTTCTTGGTTCTGGTTAAAAGTCTGGACTAGCCTGGAGCCAATCAGTGGCTTTCTATTCATCTGTTTGGAGCATTTTTGCCTTTATTGTGCAGCGAGCAGTGAACAGACTGACAGGAAAGGTGTGAAGGCCTGGAGCTGTTCAGCATCACCTGTAAGCAGGAGCCTCACAGGTCACACAGCACCCAATCAGAAATCACTTCCTGTCACTGTACAGCTCCTGCACGTTAGGAACCATGTGGACAGAAGCAGTGAACACCCATAAAGCCACATACGCCCAAATCACAGCCTGCTGCCCTCAAGAAAGAGGTACCGGTCCATCCAGGCCCGCACATCCAGACTCACCCACACGCTCTACCCAAGTGCAGTATGGGTACTGAACACACACTCCAGTCTATAGCCTGAACTATTGATCACATGTATTTGTTATTTCTATTCTATCCTCGTTACCTTTTAAAGATCCAGGCTGACTCGCCTTCGTAGCAGCTCTGTGCTCCGTATCAACGTGTACCATATTATATATAGTATATATTATATACAACATAGCATATGTTATATATAATATATATCGTACACATATATACTATATTATGAATGTATGATCCCAGAGCTGACTGACGCCTGATGCTGCACCAGTCACCTTCAGGACACAGTTCAGTTCCAGCACTAACACCAACACACTTCCAATACTTTGCATCATATCAACTGAATGAATACTGAAGAATATGTGAGTTTTATCTCATTGGATGACGTGAGTAATTTGATTTTGAACCTTTACAGATGAACCTATTGTGTGATAGCTGGGTTGTGTTGAAGGTTTTATCTTTATCTATTTGCTTCAAGGTTCCAGGTGACTTTACTGGTACCTGCAGGTAGAGCTGTTCTGCAGCAGCAGGAGACGGTTCTGACAACCCACACAGACGTTTAAAACACAGGACAGTAGAACAGCACAGCTCACTGAACAAGATTAAAAGCCAAGTAAAATAAAAGAGCCACTAAAATGCCAGTAAAACCCGTCAGCAGCACGATGCACAGGGACGATAAAGACATCACACCGGCTCCCGTTGAATAGAAATAAATAATAAGATTACATGAAATAAATTCAACTTGTCTGTTGTCTCGCTGAGCTCAAGAGGACAAACAGATGAAATAATAATAATACTACTTTAGAAAAATACCCCCAACCAGAGCATGTGATGCTTCCAGAGGTCGGTGCTGCTGCTGCTGTCTGACAGCAGCCGGTACGGAGCTGAAGACATGGTTTCATAATATAATCATAATCATTAGTCATCTAAAGAGGACACAACTATAGCCCAGAAATACTCCAACACGTCATACACCACAGTTCATCTGGGCTGGTTTCAACAAGAAGCCATCCTTGTAAATCTAAGAATAATTTTTCATTTCAGAGACTCGGTCATCACTGAAGCTGTCCAATAACATCCTGTGTGTGTGTCACGTGATGAAGAACTCGTTCTTCATGTTCAGGAGCTGCTGCTGCTTCTAATGACGTTTACCAGAGACTGTATTGTGAAGCCTTCAGCTGTGTGTCAGTTATCACTGTGTCCCTGTGTCTGAAGTCACCTTCAAGGAGGCAGAACAAGGGACAGAAAAGTAAAGTTTGGCTGTGAGATGATGCTGTTACGAAGCTGTGTGACTTCAGGTCATTCCTGGTTGTGTTCATCCAGGAATTCCTTCACTGTTTGTTGCCTTTAATGCTCTAACGGACTAACAGGGGCCTTTATCTGCCCTCTCAGCCCCGACCAGCGAGCCCATCGGACTGTGTGTCGACGACGTCAGCGACACTTCCATCGTGCTGAAGTGGCGGCGGCCTGAGAGGATCGGCTCGGCTGAACTCGAGGGCTACGGGGTCGAGTACTGCAAGGAGGGCAGTGAGTGCTGGAGCCGGCCGCCGCATGCTTCTGATCAGGCTTTATTTTTATAGCACACAGCATCAGAAACCATCAGTCTGCACAGCAGGGCAGCCAGATGATCAGACACCAGGAACACATGTCCTTCCTGTCTCTACAAATCAGTGTTCAGTCAAATCAGAACCAGGACGTGATGTGAATCGTGCCTTTAACCCGCTGTGTGTTTACAGCTGATGAATGGATCCCAGCCATGGAGGGTCTGACAGACAGGACATCAATGACCATCAAAGATCTCACCACCGGAGACAAACTGCAGTTCCGTGTCCGGGCCTACAACACGGCTGGACCCAGCGCTGCCGCCACTCTGGCCCAACCCGTCACCATCAGAGAGATCATGCGTCAGTATCCAGAGACCGCTGGACTCTCTGCTTCAGCTTCCTGTCTGGGCTTCAACAGGCCAAACACTTCTCCTTGTTTGAACTCCTCCTTCTTTCATTCATCTCATTTTGGTGGTTTTTCTTTTGCAGAACGTCCTAAAATTTGGCTCCCCAGAAACCTTCGCCAGACTCTCATCAAGAAAGTCGGAGACACCGTCAACATTGTGATTCCGTTCCAGGTATGAATCGATCTGAATCCACCACACAGCTCGGACTCGTGTCTGGCTGCAGCAGGAGCGCTGATAATGACACACCTCATTAATACACACATGATGTGTCGTGAATGATCCAGCATCACCGACACAGAAACAGGTAGTGACCCGTAACCCCGACACATCCACCCACCATCTATACACCGCTCATCCTCACTACGACCGCTGACCCCGACACATCCACCCTGAGTCAGCTGGGATAGACTCCGCCCCCCATGACCCTAGTGAGGACTAAGGTGTAGAGATGATGGATGGATGGTTTTGGATCATCGCTGGAGGACGAGTATCTATATTCTTGTGGTCACATATTTCACAGGCCTGGTTGGATTTGAGGCGTTTCTTTTCCGTTCCTGGAGTAAAAATATGAAGTTTGATGTGAGGTTGGTGCCAAAGAAAAGGTCAATGATACAATAAGCTTTGATGAATCCCAGAGTGAGGACATTTGCATGGTTAGAACAACAGAGGGGATGGTCCAAACACTTCAGAAATATCAGTAGAACATTTTAAATAAACAAAAAAATGCACATAAGTCATGTTTTTTTTTTTGTCATATGTGGATATTTAGATGTAGTGATCATATTGCACATATCAGTAGTATTTCACAGACCCTTTAATGAGCAGAAACACTGATAAAGAAGTATTAATATTGCACAGATCTGATCTGTTTATCTCACCTAGCATGCTAACCTCTATGTTAACTTGAAGGCTAACTGTTAATAGGAGCTGGACCAGGTGGTGGAGCTACGTAGAAAGTTAAGGTATCGCTACGATCATTAGGATCCATCTTTGGAGGACCAGGAATGTCTGAAGCAGATTTCAGGGGAACTTGCTCAAATGTTGTCGAGATGTTTCACCTTCAACCAAAATGGTGCGTTGACAGACTGACACAGATCCCACAGCCACAGGAAGCATCGTCATGTACCTGAAAACGTTTTCAGATTGTTATAAGGTTGGTTTGGGTGTCTGTCATTCATAGATGGACACATAAGCTGCAACCCTTCCTTCGTCTCTGCTGGTCTTGCAGGGTAAACCCAGGCCCAAGGTAACATGGAGCAAAGACGGGGAGGCCCTCAGCCCCCAGTTCGCCAGCGTGAGGAACAGCGAAATTGATACGATCCTCTTCATCCGCAAGACGGAGCGGAAGCACTCGGGGCAGTACGACCTCCAGGTGCAGATCGAGAACGTGGCGGATACGTCTAAAATCATGCTGCAGATTGTTGGTAAGCAGGACTGAAAACACGTAGGACTTCCTGTGAGAATCAACAGGAAAAAAATGAAGTCTCTGTCATAAACTGTTGCTCTAAAGACGTTTCCAAAGAACTGCTTCTCCTGTGTAGATCTCCCGGGGCCTCCACAGGCTCTGAAGATCGTGGATGTCTGGGGATTCAACGTGGCGCTGGAGTGGAAGCCACCGAAGGACAACGGTAACTGTGAGATCACCGGTTACAACATCCAGAAAGCTGACAAGAAGACCATGGTGAGCCTCGACACCCATGGGTCCTGGTTTTTATGTATTGTTCAAGCACCAGTGAATGCAAATTAATTGTCAAATAAACCAGAATGCGACCAGAAGACGTGTTGATACGAGCTCCCACCGGTGGTGTCCACATGTTGTTCCACCAAATGATGAGAATCTAAAGTCCAGTGCAGCAGTCCAGGAGATGTCTTCCCTGCACTGGACACTCTGTGTAACCTCAAAAAGCACTTTTTCCTCTTGTCATGGTAATGATGCATCACATGATGGCAGTTAGCAGCAAGTCTTCAATAGTCCAGTTGGGTTTTAGACTCATCAATTCAAATTCAATTCAATTCAATTCAGTTTTATTTGTATAGCGCATATTTACAACAACAGTCATCTCATAGCGCTTCACAAAGGCAGAAACAGAAACACCCAACAATCCAAACATCTGGATTCTCTATAAGCTTCAGCAGTCTGCTGGTGGGACGGAACCAAAAACCCCCACAGGGGGAAAAAAACCTCCGACAGAACCAGGCTCAGGGAGGGACGGCCATCTGCCTCCACCGGTTGGGTGGATGTAGGATGAATTATACAATTCATCAGAACAGCACCAGTTCCCAGCCGTTTATTCTGTGGTTAGCCGATGCGAGGCCCGTAGTCTCCTCTATGGGCCAGTAGTGATGCATTCGGACCTGCTGGCTCCGACCGCCACCATCCTCCACCTCGAGCTGCCAGCAACACTGTCCGCCTGGAATGTCCTAATCTTATCCTTGTAGCCTTGACCTGGTCCGGATCGTCTGTGCGGTGACGCATGGCCATTGTTCTGCTGCCAGCGTGGCCGACGGTTCATGTTTCACTGGAGTCATTATTAGATCAAATTAATTTCACTTGCAACACGCTGAGCTTAGGGATGCTGCTCATCATGTTACCTGCTACATGGCACAGATAACAGTGCTGAGGACACGTGCACTTTAAATCCACCCAGATCCTATTTCAGTCTTGTACCGAAATGAATAAAATGTGAGCAGTTACGCAGCTGCTTTGGTTTCAGGTCCATTATGAAGGTGACTGGATGTTTTAATGAGAGCGAACTCTGGACAGCGTTAAACAGTGCTGGCAATATGAATGTGTGCCGATAGGTGACAGAAAGAAAACCAACCAATAAGGATATACTTCAACCTCTAGAAGTCAGTAAAACTCTGCTGCAGGGATGGAGGCCCGTCTGGACACTGAACCACTGCTCCCCCAGCAGACTGCATCATGACTGTTCTGCACTCATTTGTTCACGTCTCCTTTCATTTGTCACCTACTTGTACAAAACAAACCATTTACTGAAGCAGAAGACCAGCCTCTGAAGCCTTTCTTGTGTTTCATCTGAAGGAGTGGTACACCGTCTACGAGCAGTACAGGAGAACCAACTGCGTCGTGTCCGACCTCATCATGGGAAACGAGTACGTCTTCCGAGTCTTTGCCATCAACCTGGTGGGCCTCAGTCAGGATCCCTGCGAAACCAAAGACAGCGTTTTCATCCACAAAACAGGTGAGTTGTGACCGCTCATACATGAAGATACAGAGCAGTCGTCATAGATACAGAGCAGAGGGACAGCAGGTGAAGCAGCTGATGGTCTGTCTCCTCAGGTATCGCGTACAAGCCGCCCACCTACAAGGAACACGACTTCTCACAGGCGCCCAAGTTCACACATCCTCTGGTGAACCGCTCCGTCATCGCCGGCTACAACGCCACGCTCAGCTGCTCCGTGAGCGGAATACCGAAGGTCAGGAGGGTCAGACTTGGTCCAGAACGTCTGTGTTCCATCACAGACGCAAAGCTGCTTTCTGTGGTCAAAGATGGTTGATAATAGCAGGAAGATGTGAGGGGGTTCTAATGAGGTCTGGATGGAACGGTTCCAATCTCATGACGTCAACTCAAATGTATTCATATCACATGTTGAAGTGTTTTACATGATGTAGGTCAGGCAGCAGCACCAGAACAAATCCATGTAAAAGAGAATCAGACAGAATAAAACATGAAATCAAGGCAAAGCAGGATAACAGAATAAAACAGACATGAAGCTGAAAACCATGAGGACCTCTGAGAAATGTCAGCACAAGAGGTTTGGTTGTGAGGAGAAGCTTTGGAGCAGCGGCTGCTCCCAGGAGTCCATTCAGGCCTTCACGCCTTCCCTGATAGGTTAAAGATTAACTCCAGACTCCAAACCAAGTCCACTGACTGTCCAGGTTCTCCACCAATCAGCTGAGAGCCGAGAACGAGCTGCATCATTTTCATTGGTTCAAAAACACACAATAACTGAGTGAAGGTAAAGAATCAAACCACACACACACACACACACACACACACACATGTACACACACACACACAGACACACACACACATGTACACACACACAGACACACACACACACACACACAGACACACACACAGACACACACACACACACACAGACACACACACACACTCTGAGCCTGTTCTTGCTGACATCTGGGGATTAGTCGTCGGTGATAAACACCCTGTCCTCAGTGAAACCGGATCCACCAGACAAATCCGTGGTTCTGATCGTTACGATTGGACCAGATCGTGTCTTAATGGTACAACAACATCACAAGTATTAAAATATCAGCTGACACACTTTGTCCTGCCCCGTTAGCCCAAAGTGACCTGGTACAAGAACAAAATGGACATCTCGCACGAGGCCAAGTACCGAATGCTCAGCAAGCAGGGCGTGCTGACGCTGGAGATCCGAAAGCCGTGTCCGTTCGACGGCGGGGTGTACATGTGCAAGGCGGTCAACGACAGCGGGGAAGACATCGTGGAGTGTAAGCTGGAGGTTCGCCGTAAGTATCCTGCTGCAACGCATGTGTCCTCGTTTCTCATGACCCACTTAGACTCCATCCTCCCTCTTCTCATCCTTTAAAAATAACTCATTGTGTCGGTCCGTCCAGAAGGAATAAAGAAGGTGCGTTCAGTGCATTTGATCAGAAGCCACAGTAAACAGAACATGAACTCAGAGCCTGTAGCCGCCTGGAGGAACAACTGACAGCCAATCCTTTGTTTCTTCATTTCTAAGATGTTTCCAGGAAAGAACTGCGTGGTTCTGATTAGAGGACAAATAGGAAATTCCCTCAGACGACTGGAAACTATACAGTAAACCCAAACAAATGTTGAAAAAAGATTCCTAACACAAGACCCAGCTAATGTGTTGTTTCACATCTTGCCTCATGTGGCTGCACAGTTGGGACTCATTATCAGACCTCAGGCCTCCAGATGTGGTCAAATGTGACAGAAGTTAGTGTTCCGGGTTCTGTTGCATTTGTTTTCTGTGATTTGTGGTTAGAGAACAAACATACAAGTTAATCAAATAAATATTCTCTCAGGGTTTTGTTTATTAGCAGAATATTTGCTGGTGTCTTGACAACACCGTCGTAGCTTCTCAGGGACTTCTAGGAACTGACAGAGCTGTAAAATGCTTCTTTAAAAGGATAAATCTTCTGGTTGCTATCACAGCTACCTCATGAATCTGCTGCTTACCTGCATCGTTAACGTGTGATAACGAGTTCGCCGCTTTACTGGCAAAGTTTTATTCCAGCATGCTTTAAATCAACCTGCTGGAGTCTTTACGTAAAGAAACTGATTTATCTGTCTGCATATAAAACCTTTAAAGAGTTCAGATTTAAAGGAGCCTTCATCGATATTTTTGTGAAAACCTGACCGGTGTCACTGGACTCGAGTCCTACAGGTCAGAGCGCTGACGGGTCGGAGCGCTGACGGGTCGGAGCGCTGACGGGTCTCAGCCCACTGACGCTCAGTCTTCTGTAAGAGCTGGTGAACATCACTGAGACGGTAACGTGATGTTTCTCTCAGGAGGTGGAGGAGACCAAAAACAGAGCAGAAGTTTGCATCCGCTGATCAGCTTACACCGTGATGACGTGTCAGCACAACTACACACTGTGTAGCTTCTGCTATTGTGGGTTCAAAGCAGCGTACTGGAGCTTCTGGCCGATGTGAAGGTTTCTGATTCACAGAGAACCGATTCAGCTTTTGTTCACACAGAAAAATGGGAATAAGTCAGCACTGTGAGAAACTATTCAGAAGAGGCTCAGATTAGACACGTCGTCGTCTGTATTACGTAACAAAACATATTTAAACATATTTAACGTTCAAGAGCATTCAGGTGAAAACATCTGTGAAACAGCAGCGATATCAGACGTAGAGACGAAGGCGCTGACGTCAGACCATCATCGTTTTGTTTCGGTTTGTTCATCGGACCGGACCGACATATGGGAAACACACTAACGTCGGCCGGTACCGGTGTCATCCCTGGTTTAAAGTGAGCGTGTGATGCTTCATTTTCAAATCTTCTGTCCTGATTTTTATGGTTTTTTTTCTGGGTTGCAGCTCAAATTCCAAAGGAAGAAAAGAAAGATGCCAAGAAGTGAAGCCACCAGCTGAAGAGAGGATCGATGTCTCTGCTCCCTGTTTGAGGAACTCTCCACAAACTGTTCACCCAGAACCTCTGCAGGCATCACGTCCTCCTCACCGTTAGGCCACTAGACTGCCAACGACAACGCTTCGTTAGCAGGGAACTGTCAGCATCGATGTTCTAATTAAAAATACTTCATGGTTCTGTTCATGTCAGAGATCAGATGTGACCGTCGTGGTGTTCAGTAAATCTGGCAGAACTCATGGAGCTCGTTTGTGATTTGCTGTCCTGTTTCTCACTTGTTTCAGTTGATAGAAGGTACAAATGAATAATGTTTGGATTGGTGTGTGTGCATAAAAACTGCTTCAAAACACAGCGTGATTTCATTCAGTCGTGTGAATACCGGCGGTGTGGTGCTGCCGGCGCGGTGCAGAGGTGGGCCTCATCATGAGAGCACAAAGCGTGCCATTGATACCCAGAAGTCCCCTGGAATGGACAAGACTTGTTGAGAGCTTAGTTTTATTGTAGCAAAGCCTGGCTAAAGCCTGAGGTGCGAGGCATGTGGCTAATGAGCACAGCACAGAGGGCTGGAATAGCTGCCATGTCCTTTAGCCGCCGAGGACGAGGGCGGCGGAGAGCAACAGGCTCTCGTCTGGCGAAGCCCGCCGCAGCGTCGCACCACAGCGATGATGCCCTGAATGTAAATGTTTCCTCTCATACAGCTGAGAAACGTCCAGAGAGCCTCGTTTCACGTCTCAGCGTCGCTGACGTGACGGATGTCGTCCGGCTCCCCGGAGTTTCAGGCATCACCAACGGCAACACGGGTCAGCGCTAAACACGACTTATCACACGCATGTCTGTTTGCTTTCTGTAATCCCAGACGTCACCAAGTCACAGCTCGCTGCAGCGGAGACGGGAGGCGGCGGCGGAACATGAGTGGGCTGGAGGTGAAAGCGTAAAACGCCGCTGAATGGCACAAACGGCCGTGACGACAATCCTGGAACCTTTACTGTGGTTCTGATGAGCAGCTTCAACAGGAAACAGTTCAGCAACGGGAGAAGTCGATAGTCGCAGCTCTGTGAAGCCAAACCAGCAGAAACACGAGACGTGGTCCAAACGCTGGAGCTTCAGGAGCATCGACATCGACTCACAGAAGAAAAGAATCAAAAGAACCAAAACATCTTGTTATCAATCAGTTAAATTCATTCAAAAGGCTTTTAAAATAGTTCACTTGTTGTTTCAAGATAGACTAATTATTATTAATAGGAGAAATCAGAGTGTTTAATAATGGAAAGGCGGTACTAGTTCTGTACTAGCTACAGAAGTTCTGACCCGTGTAGACAACCTTCACTAAACATTTAAAAGCCCCCAAAAATACACAGAATCTAATTTAAACTGACATGAAAATGTCTATTAGTTATGGTTAATTGCTTTATTTTTATGACACGGTTGTTTTTGTGTGCCCTGGCTGCTGGATGACAACAGGAAGTGGTTTTCAGACAGTGGTGTCTGTCAGAGGTTTCCTCAGGAGCTTCTGCTTTGTTTTTTCATGTAGTCACAGAGACGTTCAGGTCAGAACTGTGTGACGCCAACAGTAAGTTCTCCTCATCTGCACCACTCAGCATCAGGTTGCTAACAAAATGCTAACATGCTAATGCTGAGCATTATGTTCAGCATGTTTGCTCCTTAGCTTAGCATGCTAGCATCAGCTTTGCAGGCTTCTCGTCAAAGCTTTGACCTGATTGGCTGATGTCAGGGCTTAAGTCAAGGTTTCACTAAAGTTACGTGATAACTTGTGAACGTCACGTCTGAGCTGGAGGAGAATCAGAGCATCAGCAGAGAGACGCATCATCTGAACCACGACTGCAGAACATTTAATCTAATACAGGGGTGTCCAGTCCTGGTCCTCCAGGGCCACAGTCCTGCATGTTCTAGATGTTTCCCGCTCTGCAGAAGCCTGATAACCATCCTGGTCATTGAATCAGGTGTGTTGGAAGAGGGAAACATCTAGAACATGCAGGACTGTGGCCCTGGAGGACCAGGACTGGACACCTCTGATCTAATAGTTGTTGAGACGTTCAGTTTCTGGCCCATTCTCAACGTTACTGTCAACTGAGTTTCACTGTTGTCCCTTCAGTGGGTGAACACCTGGACAGTACTCAGTTTGGAGAAGAAGAACAACGTGTTTCTCACATCTCGATTCCTTCCTGGACCTTTAAATGAACTAAATGTTCTGCTGTAGCTGCAGCAGCCTCAGACATCTCCACAACTCCAGTCTGACCCGGGACACAAACGCTACATCACAAGTGGTTGTGTTCGTCTAATTTTATTCATTCACAATTTAAAGGATTATTCGAACAGAATAAAAACAATTTGGGGAGATCTCACATGAAAAACTACAAATAAGATTGAATGAAAACTGAAGTGAGATATTTTATATAATCTGTATTATTCTGCACGTTTGTATCTAGAAAAGATAAAACAACATTTTCATAGTTTATAGTTTGGTGGTTAAAAAAATAAAATCACAGTATACAGTACATAGATTCCTCCCACAATTTGCACGTAACTACGCGTCAACATAAAGCCGAGAACAGAGAGTAACAAGTTTTTCATTTACAAAGCACTGCTGGTCGCCGCTACAGCTGAGGAGGTAGCTTCCTTAGTTAGCATCCCATTCTTGATTACTGGTTTTCTTTTCAAATAATTTACATTTAAAAAAGAAAGAAAGAAAGAAAGAAAGAAAGAAAGAAAGAAAGAAAGAAAGAGCAGAGCCTACTGAGAAGCGTGGACACGTCCAGCAGATGGACTTCAGGCGTCTCCAGCAGTCAGAGGACGTGTTGGTTTGGGGCCAGAACGTCGTTGAAACAGCGTTGAAACAGAAAACACATGAAAATGAAACGGTGCATTATGAGAGACAGGAGAAGGTCTTGTTGGTGAACGTTTCCCTACATCGCCTACATTCCTGAGCACTCACACACCATGTGCACTTGTGGCTACTTGCTCCGAGGGCGTGTCCGCCTTAATGTGTACAGTCACGCTCCGGCACACCAATCACCAGCAGCCGCTCCACACAGCCTCAGTCAGGATCCCAACACACACCGTTTGCTTTACAAGGTAACTGTAATAATGCTCTTGTGATGACCTACACAGACTGAAGCTAGTGAAGTGAAGGAGTCCTCGTGTCTCCAGCCTGGGCCTTGTTTGCTGCTCTTGTGCCATCATGTGAACATGTAGCTGTACGTGGTGCAAGCTGCAGATACTCGTCTTTAAATGTCTGCGGGTGAATAATAATCAACCACGTTTCAGTTCCACTGCTCCAGGTTTTTCTGGCAGCGCTCACACGCCATCTTGTTGACTCAGCTGGTTGCCGGTCTTGTCCTGCGTTCGGGTCACGTGAGAGGAAAGCGGGATTACATTCATGTGTTTAACTTGGATGCTACGAGTCGCTGCTCGCGAGCCAACAATCTGTCTGATGATGAGTTTAGACGTACGTCAGGCGCTCCTCTCACAAGTGTGAATACAGTCGGTTTAGGTTTTGGGATTTCCTGTTTTCGTTTCCTGTGTGTTTTGTCCTTTTCGTGACGCTTTGGGGGATTCTCTGTGGAACACGGAGCCGGCTCCTGTTCAGCTCAGCACAGAGTGAAGTGTGGAAACAGGCCTGCTACTTCCCTCCACTTCCTGTCTGTATGCAAAGCTAAGCTAACAATAGCTTCACATTCAGCCACAGACCTGTGATGAGCTCCTCATCTCACTCACTGCAAAACAGCAATTCAGCACATTTCTCACAACACAGGATTACTTCTGACTGAATGTGACTTCAACCATCAACACTTAGCTTTGATTAACAGGAACCTCCTCCTGAACGGGTCGCTAGAACTCGCCGTGCTGAGCAGAGCAACGAGTCCACAAGCGTTCTGTACATCACATGAAAGCAGATTTCACTCCAGCGTTCTGGGCGTCTGATGTGCCGCTCGGCTCGCTGACGAACACAAAGACACACTCTGATCCGAATCAAACAGCACGACGGCAGAACCGCAGACAACAAGGCCCAGGTTCTGAAACCACCAGAACTCTCCTCCAGACAAATGAAAGTAATGACCTAGATCAGTAGAGAGAGAAGAGCTGCTGTTACAGCGTAGGGCGTATTTACCTGTCACACACCTGAACGAGTCTCCGCCCACACACTCCTGCTGCTCACACAATAAATACCAAACAGTGGCGTCTGCTACGTTCATCACATTCTTAGTCTTGGGAGCTTAAAGCAGAGACGTGTTTCATGACAGACTGCTGTTTGCCGTCCTCACGCTGGAACCATCCAGCAGGCAGGAGATACCATCAGAACCGCCCGGCTCGCTCAACACCACCTGAAGCTTACATTCACACAAACACACGTCTAGAGTGATGAGGACACCTGCTACATGTACGGACAAAACAAATCAACGTAGAAAATCAACAGCTGCTGTGGAGAATCTTTAGAAATTGACAGGATGTGTAATAATTAAACAGCTTACAGGTAAAACAGAGAAACCACAGAACCTCTGACACGCCGAGGCTCACGTCACCATGACGACCACCTGGAAGCAAGAGGCAGGCACTGCTGGCAAGATTCTCCTCTGCAATCCTCTGTCGACCAGTTAGTAGCGTGACAGTTCACTACACCTGGTCTCAGTTCCCTTTAAATGATCGCTAGCATCTCTGCTAACAGTAAGAACAAACCTAAGTGCTGATCGCAGGGCAGTTGGCACATCTTGTTGTCTTGATATAAAAGTGTTTATATATTCTTGTAGCGTCTAGATTCACATGTCAGAGGTCTGTGCACGCAGACGTACCGGAGCTCTGCAGCGTCCTAGTCCTTGACTCGAGGTATGTTGTATGAGTAGTGTACGAGAGGCAGGCCTCTGCTCTGACAGAAGCAGGCTCTGCCACAGGCCTGGACCTGGTCCGAGCTGTCCGACACAAACGAGTCGCCCTCGTCGGCGTACTCGGACTGAGCAGAGGGCGTGCCGCTGTCGGCCCAGAACCCCTCAGAGCGCTGGCACACTGCGGCTCCGGCCAGCAGGGTGGGACAGCTGTGAGACTTCACCAAGTGTCTGCAGACTGTGGAGGACGAGGGGGAAGAGCAGGTCCGGGCACGCAGCGCCGCCTCGCACTGCTCGCACACCACCGCCTCCCCACACAGCTGCGAGTACATCCCGCAGTCAAAGCCCAGGTGGGTGGAGCTTCCGTCTGTGAGCTCCGACCCTCCGCCACCGTCGTCTCGGTGGCCTTCGGCGCCGACCTTCGCCTCTCTGGTCAGACCGCCGCGGCCGCGTAGCCTCAGCCAGTCATCCCTGAAGGCCGGGCTGAAGAACACGTACAGCACCGGGTTCAGGCACGCAGGCAGCGGGAAGAAGATGAGGGTGACGGATTTGGCGATCTCTGGACCGCCGGCTGTAGAGCCGGTTAAGAGAGGGGCGAAGGAGAACGCTGCCACGGGACAGAAGAAGATGCAGTTGGTGAAGATGAGCCAGGCGACGTGTCGCAGGGCGCCCGTCTGCTCCGGGTCCGCCAGCTCCACCCGGCCCAGGTGGCAGTACAGCTGGGTGTACACGGCGGCGGTGAACAGGTAAGCCAGCGCGTTGAGCAGCACCAGAACCACCGTCACACTCAGAGCCGGGGTGTCGCCGCCGGCAAACGGCAGGCAGAGCGGAGACGAGGACTGGTCGCTGAAGGTCAGGAGAGGCAGGCAGGCCCCGGCGGCGGCCAGCAGCCCCAGCAGCCCTGCAGCCAGGCTGAAGCGGCGATCTCCTCTCAGGCACCCGCGGTGGCTGCCGGCGCTCCTCCTGGGCGACATCAGCGCTTTGCCGAGAATCATCCGCACGGCCACGCTGCGCTCCACAGCTGCCAGCGACAGCAGCAGGACCGACCACTCCGATGAGAAGACGGCCAGAGCTCCCGTGACCTGACAGCCGGGTCCCATCTCCCACCACACGCCGAACTCGGCGAAGGATCCCCACGTGGCGGCGTCGAGCACGGACAGCACGCCGACATACAGGCCTGTGAGCAGGTTGGCCAGAGCCAGGAGCCCCATCAGCAGCCTGGCCGGAGGAAGAGACGCCGGCACGGAGTGGGAATGGCCGGCCGCTCGGTGAGTGGACGAGAAGGTGGCCACCAGCACCAGGCTGTTGAAGACCAGCGACACCAGGCAGATGAACCACACGGTCAGACGGATCATCCAGTTACCCAGAAGGTGCTCACAGGGCTTGAAGGCTCCTGAAGACAGAAACAATGCGGTGGTTCAAAAGTCACTTCATTTAGGACGTTTACTTCTGGATTATTTCAAAGCACGTGGATGCTGATTGGACAGAAGAAGCAAGGAGCTGCTGACCTGGTGAAGGAGAGCAATGCATGATCATGGAGACTCTGTCCACGTCCTCCCCACCTAAAAAACATGAATGTAAGAGGCACAGACGATTAAAAGACAGCCTGACATCACAACAATCATCCTGCCAAACAGCAGTGATGAGCCGTCAGCAGCACGTGTTTGAACTGTTTGACCTCCAAACTCTGGTTTCTGCTGTACGATAATCTACAACAACGAGGCGACCATGTCGGACCTAGACATGCTCCTAGCAGCGCTACGGCACCGTGGACTCATTACAGGTCATCAGCCTGTCAATCAGCCCAGACGCACTAAACACCTTCAGTCAGGACTGTTCAGTTGTTTTAATGTGAATTAAAGTTTTGTTCACATGTCAGCTGGTCAGTGTGAAACTCAGCCTCTGACTGCACAACGTTCTCACCTGCAGACTTCTTCAGGTCGTGCTCCTCAGAGGGACTCGTCGCTGAGTCACATCCAACAAACGCACAGCACTGGTAGGCGTACGGGACAGAGATGGACCTGCAGACGAGCAATCAGCAGTGAGAAAAGTCCTGTGAGATCCGGCGCTGGTCATCGTAACGTCCTGCAGGGCGAAGCACCACTAACGTGTGTGTCCACCGCCGCCTCACCTTCTGCTTGTTCTAATAACAATAATGCTGGGATGTTTCTGGAGTTGGTCTACAGTTCTGGAGAAAACACAATCCCTTCTTTCTCTTTTCTGTCTGCACACGTCTGGTCATTTGTTTCCAGTTTATCAGCTGGACTGAACCAGTGTGTGTGCTGCTTTCTCCAGCACCGCTCTGAGCTCAGAGCCGCTGTGTGGTACCGCTGGTACCTGCCAGATGCAGGATGATCCTGACAAACTTTCCCAGAACCCATTTGTACTCATGACCTCCTCCTTCCCCTCCTGGTCACTCACCTGAACAGCTCTTTGACCTGCTCCAACTTGTATGAAAGTACGATTCAGATAGTTTAATTTGCTGGGTTGGTTTTAAAAAAGCCAGAATTTCTAAACATCGGATGGTTCTGCCGCTCCTGACTGGAACTGGATCCTGATGAGATGTCAGTGGACTGGTTCCATAAAGGGGCAGGACTTTAAAGAGCCCAGGGTGATGAGCTGCTGAATACATGTAATGAAGCTCTCAGAACATCAGCTGCTCTGGGCTGGACCACGGGCTTTTCTTTCAGGTTACATAAGTCACAAATAACAGGACTAGTTCACCAACACAGGTTTTGGGACCTTCTGCCGCTGTCTGGGTTAGGGCTAGTGTGGACCATGAGAACCAGGCAGAGAGCTGGAGGACTGTGTCCAACAGAAGCTCTGGGCCTGAGTCAGACATGTGGGACGCTGCAGTGAGAAGATCAGGGCTTCACTGGAAGGCCACAGACCTCCAGGTGCTGCCTTTCTCCACAACACTCGACAGAAGCTCCTTCTCACCTGAGCTTGGGTAAGTTTTTCGCAGTCAGCACATTCTTCATCTGTGGGTTCCCTGAGAGCTTCAGCTGACTCAGCGAGCCGAGTCCAGAGGTTGGAATCACAGTCAGAGAGTTCAGACTCAGGTCTCTGCAGACACGAGGACACACACACACAGCAGGTTACATGTGCACACACCTGATGAAGGAGCTGTGGTAGACATGTGGTAGCTACTCACAGGTTGGTGAGCGCCGTGAGGCTCAGGAAGGCATCTCTGTGGATCAGCCGCACCTCATTCCTGCTCAGGTCTCTGTGTGACATCACAGCCAGGTGAAGACACGGTCCAGCACCACACACTGGGTCACA